>NW_025999900.1:60276458-60498435 GCF_001458135.2 Marmota marmota marmota | reverse complement strand
CCCCCCGACCACCACAGTGGGTTATTTAGGAAATACGAGTTTTAAAGTGGTCTGTAGCAAACTTTATTTTTTCAAGAATTGTTTAAAAGAAAAATAATGTGAAATTATATTCATACTTTGTTGTTAATTTCATAAGATGTGATTTTCTGAGTTTTCTGTAGCAGTATAGATGTTGGATGGGACTTTTCATTTCAAATTCTGATTTTTCAAGTACTTTAAAAATATTTTTAGTTCTATATATTTAAGATGTAAAGCATGTGTTTTGTTTGTGTGTGTTTGTATAGAGTGATATCTATCTCTGTCTCTCTATTCTTTCTCTGTATAGATAGATATATTTCAATCTATCACTTCTATAACTTAACAACAAAAATCCATGTAAATCCCTTATCTGAAATGCCTGGAACCAGAAGTGTTTTGGAGTGTGGATTTCTTTTGGATTCTGGAATATTAGCGCATACTTAATGAAATTATCTTAGGGAAGGGACCAAAGCTTAAATGTGAAGTTCATTTACATTTTATATATGCACATATATATGTACATATGTATATTTTGAAGTGCTTAATATGGTCAAATTAACACATCTATCATCTTTCATAATTACTTGTGTGTATGCTTGCACATATACAAGTAGTTTATGAAATTAATTCCTTCAAAATGATTTTTTTTCTTTAGCATTATCAATTTCATTGTAAATACTTTTTCTATGAGATACTTCGGTTTTACATCCATTAAGTATATTATATCAAAACCTTTTTATCTTCTAAAGCAGGGTATTTTATACTTTTGTGATTATAGATTTTATACTTCTTGAATATTGCTGATGAACCTGTTTTGGGGTATAATCCTCCAACTTCATTTACAACTTTTCATGTTCACCTTTGGAGCTGTGCACTTGATTACAGGTAAATTCACAAATGGAAAATTTAATTTAAGATGTGTATTAAGTTTTGAAAAAATACATAATTTATTGAATTAAGGTTCATTTTTTGTTGTTGTTGGTACTAGGGATTGAACCCAGGGGAGCTTTACCACTGAGCTGTATACACTAAACCCTTTTTATTTTTTGTTTTAGATAGGGCTTTGCTAAGTTGCAGAGGATGGCTTAGAACTTGCGACCCTCCTACCTCTGCTTCCCCAGTTGCTGGGATTGTTAGGTGTGCACCACTGCACCTAGCTCAAAATATTTTTTAAAGAGAGTTTCTGTTGTTGCATTAAATTAACATTCTATTATTTCTTTTTGATACTAGGCCCCTTTATTTGCCAATCCGATCTCTTCTTACAGTTGAAACATTCAGCATTTCTAGTAGTGTTGCACTGGATAAGTCGTCTTCTACTCTCAGGTACTTGTGTGAACTTCATTGTATACTGAACCTGGCTGTTCAGAACATGTTAGCTGGTGGATACATTTCATCGTTCCTTTGTTAAAATCAGCATTCTACAAGTAGTCATATCTTTTTGTCTAACTTACTCAAATTTTCTTTCTCAAGTGACCTGCCCTATCTATCTACTCTTTTCATTATTGTATTTTATTTTTAGGGAAGAAGTTAATCTTTGGGAGTTTTAGTTTGCTTTTAGAATATGGGATAAACTTCTCAATACTTGATATACTTTATCTTTGTTACTTAAGCCTTGTGAATTTGAGCATCTATTAAAAAAACCACTAAAAATTTAGAATTTGAGCAAATGATTAATTTTTTATACCACATAAATATTTCTAGAACTTATCAACAGTGAGTTTTAAAAAAAGTTAGGTAACATTAGAAATTGTAGGTAATTTTGATATGTTATATTAGAAAGAATGGTGTAGTTAGGTGTAGAGTAATTCTGAGATAGATTCAAAGCTTAGTTTTTCAAATATTGGTTTTATCTTTTTTTCTCAGAATAATCATGGATGAGGCTGCTTTACATCTGTCTGACAAATGTAACACTGTCACTGTAAATTTGAGTAGAGGTAAGAGTTAAATAAAACCATCTGGAATAGATTTAAGCTTCTTTGTTTTGTGTGTGATTATATTAAAGCATTTTAACTCTGGAGTAATGCTAGTAAACTAAGGATCTTATTAAAGGATCTTTTAAACATATAGTGATCATATGGTGTATATATTCAGTTTTTCAGTTATTGGTTTTCTAGCTTGATAATATAACATTCTTAAAAGATTAGCATGTACATCAAAATTATATATACTCCAATTATTTAATATAAGATAGTTTCTCACTAAATTAAAGTGAATTGCAGGAATAAAATTGTGAATTTGTAGGATGAAACTATATTTGTCACATTTCAATATTTATAGTATTATTTGCAATGAATTTTAAAGAAATGTTCAGTTTTTGGAGTATGTTGGATAAGCATTTTTTGAAAGCTCTACTCAGACATTTTATTTCTTTAAAAATTTTTAGATTATGTTCGTGTGATGGATATGGGGCTTTTAGAATTAACCATAACTGCAGTGAAGTCTGATTCTGACAGAGAACAAGTAAGTTCGTTAAGATAAGGAAATTTTTATTGAAGTACTGATTTTTTGAGAGATAAAAAATTATACTGTACTCTAAAATTACTTTTCCACTTACCTAATTTTGGTCAAAAATAGATAAAATATTTAAAAATCAAGATTAGGTTAATACAAGTACATTTTTCTTATGACAGATGTTCACATATTTAAAGTAAGTGTGTGCCCAAAAGGAAGTTGTGTCTCTTGTTTGGAAGACATTTTGTCCTTTTCTTCCATGTCTTGTCTAGACTGAGCCCCGCTTTGAGTTGCACTGTTCGAGTGATGTTGTCCACATCAGGACCTGCTCAGACTCCTGTGCTGCTTTGATGAATCTCATTCAGTACATTGCAAGCTATGGTGACTTACATGCACCTGGCAAGGCAGAAAGGAAGCCTGGAGGCCCTGAGAGAAAGTCCAAGGTACAGTCAACAACATTACTCCCCCAACCCTGCCACATGAGTGACAGGCTTATGTCATTGTCCTCATGACAATCGGGTAGGAAAGAAGCTTTGAAAAGTTAACTGTCCATTCTTTACAATCTAAGAAATGGGGTCTGGGAAGGTGATTTTCTGGATCTTTTAGAAAGCCATTCTGCTGTTTGGTAGTCTTTGTTTCAGAATATTAATCTTCTCAACTAATACTTTTTTTCTAGTCTTTGGTTATTTTCATCTATTCTCAGGGAAGAATGAAAACATTAATGTAAGAATTGTTCTCTGCAAATCGAAAATAAAACATGCTCTGAGAAGCTTGATGGTAGATGTTCATGTTGTCAGACTTAGTTCTGTAAGAGTGGCTTCCCTTTGGGTTCTAGGTAGTGCTACTTAGCATTCAGTGTGCTTTCTCATAGAGTTCCTTTTCCCTTCCTGACAACTCTGTCAGAGGAGAGGTTAAAGATCATCACCTCTGTTGTGTAGATGATTAGTAGGAGAAACAGCAACAAACCCAGATGTTTTTGTTCCAAGTTCAGGGCTGTCTTATGTCTCAGGTGTCACATTTCTGACCATTTTAAACACTCTCCTCTTTGTTAAGCGCTTTTATTTTTTCAGGGCTATTCTTTTCATAGCCTCTTCTGTGAGCAAGATCCTCAGTCTCTGGGGTGGGTGCCTCTGCTATGAACTCTGGTCCTACTGGCATTGCTTTATCTTTTGTTGAGGATATCTTACACTTCATATGTTATCCTTCTGTGTGTGACTCCTTGCTCCTTCTGCATTATCACTGGTAATAAGGTGATTTATGACACTCCCTCTCTACTATTTGTTCTCTTTAAAAACATTCTCCAGTTTATTAAAAATTAAATATTAATTCTTTCAATTTGTATTTTCCATTTTAAAAAGTATGACTTGGATTTAATGAAACCACAGTTTACTAACCAAAGTGGTGAAGTAGCAGTACTGAAGTTGAGCCCTGTGAATCACCACTTAGTAGATTTTTTCCTCCCGTGTATGTGTATGCCGCTTCCTGTCCTTGGGAGTCCAAGAAAGGAGGCTTTGACCTGCAGTTGCTTTGTCTTCAAAAGTGAAAGTCATCACAGCCTGTCAGATTTGTCAAATCAAACTTGCTAGTAATGCCCTTTCCCAGCTTCACAGCAGTGTTGTGTTGGCAACTGGGCTGTCTTCTCGTGTATTGTCTCTGCAAGATCCCAGTTCACAGTCAGTCATTCTTGTTTGCAGTAGTTGTTAGGGTTGTATGGTAGTACTAAAAACTAAAAATGAAAATGTAAATAGCTACTGGGCAGAATTTAGAAAAATGAGTATGGTTCCATTTCTGGTGTTTCTGTAAAATGTAATATATTTCTAAGATAAAATAAATATAAGGAGTTTCTTAAAGAGTACTTTCAGCTATTTTTAATTTAATTTTATTTTTTTTGAGACAGATCTTGCTATGTTGTCCTATTAAATGGCAGTTCGTAGGCCTTTTACTCCTGAGCTCAAGCAGTGCTCCTGCCTCAGCTTCCAAAGTAGCTAGGTCTACAGGCACATGCCATGATACCCATCTTTGGCTATTTTTAATTAAACTTTTTGGCTATAGGTAGGTTCCTCTGGTGGATCATCCTCACGTGGTCCTGTGCTTCCTGAAGCAGATCAGCAGGTTTTACGGGATCTGATGAGTGATGCTATGGAGGAGGTCGACATGCAGCAGACCACTTCATCAATAAAGCCACAGACTAATGGTAAGACCAGGACTTTTTCCCTGGGAACACTGATATTGTAGTGTCTTAGATTATTTGTGTTCTCAGAAATTCTTCAGTAAGTAACTTACTGAAGAAAAGACTTGTCCAAGTTTGGGTATATATGTATTAGCCAATTAGCTTGTATTTGTGGAATGTCTAGTAAATAAATAACAGTATCCAGGATGACATGAAGGATACAGAGGAAATGGGAGACAAACTTATTTTTTTTTTGGTAGCTCATAGCCTAGGAAAACAAATGGGCAGGATACTGAGGCTACTGCTTGGAATGACTGAAAAATGACATAAGGAAATACCTTGGAATGTGGTTTGTATTCTGTAATTTGGAAAGGATTGAAATGATTTCATGACACTAGTGAAAATGAGATGAGTTGACTTTGGAAACTGGGTGGAATTAGGTATGTAGTGAGGAAGGAGAAGGAGACCCTGGAAAGGCCATAAACTGGTCTGTGTCAGAACACAGGCATTGAGAGCCTTAGACTCCTCGGTGCTGCCAGGCTGCTACAGATGAAAGCACCCTTCTTGGTGAGAACTGGATAGTCAAATTGGACAGGCAGGGAGGGACTGGATGATTAGAAATCCTTGAGAGCTAAACGGAACCATTTAAATATTTAAAGCATCTATTTCAAAACTAGTTTTTCTAATTGGATGGACATAACTATTTCTGTATATTGTGAATTTTTTTTTTTTTTTTTTTTTTGGTGTGGGGGATCAAACCTTGTGAATGCAAGGCAAGCACTCTTCCAACTGAGATACATCCCCAGCCCAAATTGTGAAATCTTAATTTTTGAATATTTTATGGTGTTACAAAAGTTTAGCATTAAATGTAGCTTTCATTCTAATTTAGAATAAATTAGAACTAAGGATGTAAACTGGGAATTCTGGCTTCCTTTGTACTACCTTATTTGTAATGAACAGAGCTGTCTAATTACATGGGAAGGCATATTTAATGAATATTTGTTGAGTGGCTTTACCAATTTGTTGTGTGTATTGGGTAGGGTGTCTGGAGATTGAACCCAGGGGTGCTTTACCACTGAACTATATCCCATCCCTTTTTATTTTATATTTTGAGCCAGGATCTCACTTAAGTTGCTGAGGCTGGCCTCAAACTTGCAATCCTCCTGCCTTAGTCTCCTTCCTGAGTTGTTGGAATTATAGGTGTGAGCCACGCTCCCATTCTTATACTGAGTGAGTTTAATAGACAAGATTCTTCACTAAGCGCTGGACACTTAGACTGCATAATTCAGAGGTGCTACCACATGAAAGTTGAAAATTTTTTCAAAATTTATACATTGTCTGGTGAGCCTCTGGAAGCCAAAATGTTACTTTATACATTTTTGTGTTCTTAGCCCCATCTCAGTGTTTGGTTTGAATGAATGGAGAAACAATCAGTGACTCTAATATGTAGTATAAATGTATAAAAATATATTCACATATATAAGGTTTTTGTGCACATGCTATCTTGTGAACTTCCTATTGAGAGAGCTCCTGAGAACAGGTGTCCAGTGGGGAGAAAGTGTGTCCAGGAAATAGCTTTCTTTTTGTTGCTTGGAATCATTTTCCTCTTCCAGTACTTAAAACATGCTTAGTAACTGTTCTTTCTCCCCAATTCATAAGCAGAGATCTCCTAGTTTTAGGTAAGGCTCTGCTAGATGTAACCAATTTCTCTTCCTCCTGCAGTATTGCCCAAGAAATTTCTTCCAGAATATCATCCACAGGACAGAAATGTCGAAATGAAATTCTGGCTGAGGCAAAACGAGTCAGCATTAATCTGCTGCTGGATTCCTGAACTTCTCTAAAGCCATATAACTGAGAGGAACTATCTCTATTTAGAAAACTATCATTTGCTGTTTTTTAGAGAATTAAACAGTCTTTATATGTATCCATACATTTATTAAACAGTCTTTTTGATGTATTTCTGCCACTTGCTGAGGTGTTTTGGGGCAAGTTACTTTAGCTGTTCTTAATTCTCAGTTTCATAGGGTTATTGTAAAAAATAAATAAGATTTTGCAGGTGAAAACATTCAACCTGTATATCTGACACATAGTTAAGATGTTTAGTATTTTTTCAGAGTATACGAAACATTGTATTTTTTTTTTTTTTTTTAATCTAGGTGTTTTGGATGAAAAATCTCAAATTCAAGAACCATGTTGTTCGGACCTTTTCCTGTTCCCAGATGAGAGTGGAAATGTGTCCCACGAGCCTGGCCCCACTTATACCTCATTCACTCACCACTTGATTAGCGATGCAATGTCAGGTGTGCCCACTGAAAACGATGATTTTTGCATTCTTTTTGCACCAAAAGCAGCCATCCAGGTAATAAATTAACATAATTATTGTGGTTTAAAATAATGTTAAAAGTTAAATTGACCAAAGTGTCCCTGAAGAAGATTGTTTAGATTTTGTTACTTCTTATGGTTCAGTTCAGAATTACTTCAATTTAAATTCACTTTAATGGTGGTTGTACTTTATTATTTCTTTGGCACATCTCTCAGACTCAGAGACTACTGCTCTATATTTTGCAAAGTTTCCTATATAGATTATTGAACTGCAAATATCATATAGTTAGATGACTCTTAAGGGCATTAATATTAAATGACAGAAGTTGTGCTGCCTAGAGTGGTTGGTATAACTGGGAAAGACAAGATGTGTGTGAATGCTAATGGTTGATTAAGAGGAACACAAACACACAAAACTGCCCAGTAGTATCTTAGTAGGTGACTGAATTTGTTCACTAAGTTCTGAGAACCTTCTGGTTAAAATTTAAAAAATCAAAGCAGTCAAACTCAGGATAAACCAATTATTAGAAACATGATAATTTGCTCAGTATTTTGAAGTTGGTCAAGTTTTGGTTTGAAATGCAGTATTGACTTTAATTGAAGGAATAAAATACATACATGTACAAACCTATACATAAAATCTGTACTTTTATATTATGAAATAAGTTGTAAGAGTCAAATTGTAAACTAAAAAAAATTTTCATGGGTGATTTATAAAGAACAGAAATATAGTTCATTGTATGCTTAATGAAGCAGTCTCTTACGTAGTGGTTAATGTCAGAATTATAACCTTATTTTATATATCAAAATTAGGAAAAAGAATATAGACTCATGAAATTCCCTTGAGATATGCAGCATAACCAGTCATTTCTAATGAGGTGAGAGTCTGTGTTACTGTTGATTTCAGGAGAAGGAAGAAGAGCCAGTCATAAAAATCATGGTTGATGATGCAATTGTGATAAGAGACAACTATTTTAGCCTACCTGTTAAGAAGACAGATACCAGCAAAGCCCCATTACACTTTCCCATTCCTGTAATTCGGTATGTTGTTAAGGAAGTTTCTCTTGTGTGGCATCTTTACGGAGGCAAAGATTTTGGGACAGTTCCTCCTACTTCTCCAGCTAAAAGTTACATGTAAGTTAATTTCTGTGCAAGTTTATTTATCAGGCCAGTGTATTCTTTTCATATAAAAATATAGAATTTATCTTAAGAGTTAATAAACTAGTATTTAAGTGTCATTTCCCATTTGTGAACTTATTTGTATTGTAATTAATGTTGACTTATATGAGTTTCACTCAGCAAGATTTTCAGGTATTTACTATATGCCCATTCTAAAAAAGGAGCAAGACCCAGCTCTTTCTTCAGCTCCAAAGGAGGGGATAATCATGGACTGAAGGAGAAGAGCGAAGTGAGTGTGTCAGGAGGCAGGAACTGTGCATTCCCTGAGCTCCCAGCACGCAGGAGAGTACTGAGCAGGGCACCAGTGCTTACCGAGTGCTTACTAACTAAACAAAGGCAATGTTCTGCAGCAGGAGAAGAGAACTAGGCAGAGGGTGCCCGGACAGTGGGGCAAAGAGTTTCCCAGGGTGGGAGGAGCAGTGACATTTGGTACAATAGTTCGCCTTCTTGTACTTAAAAAGTTACTTTAAAACACTTCTGACTTGATTATAGTTCTTTTCTGTTTTCTGGCATTTCTAGGACTTGTTCTTAGACCAAAAAGTTTTCTAAGGTAATAAGAATGCTATAAAGAGGTCTCATTTCCAAGTGAATCCTGTGATATGGAACCCAGCACCATAATTAGATTTTTCTAAGTTCTGACTGTTTAGCAAGCAGATGACTACTCTGGTTTTGATTTATAATAATATAATTTGTGACAACTTTCTGATAATTCTGTAATTTTATTTTTCTTTTCATCTTATTAATTTTTCTAATATTATTAATTAAATTTCTTTGCTTATTTTTAAACACTATTTTCTTTTTCTTCATTTTTAGTAGTCCTCACAGTTCTCCTTCTCACACACCCACAAGATATGGACGGAATACAGTATGTGGAGGGAAAGGAAGAAACCCTGACTTTTTAATGGAAATACAGTTAAGCAAGGTAAGGAGGTATTTTGAAAGGAAAAGTCCACTTAAGATGGAAGGAGTATTAGTGGTGTTTCTTTGGTTTCCCTAGCCTCATTGGTCTTGAGCTTTAGGTCCTAGCTCTTTGGATTGAAAAAGTACAAGGATCTCCTATAAAATGCTTCCTTTTCTTTCTTTCTCAGGTGTTCTAAGAAGCCCATGGTGCTTTTTTTTTTTTTTTTCTCTCATGCTATTCCAGGAGTTGGGTTCTCAGAGTTGAATGCCCTTAGAATCCCTTAGTGGGTTATTTAGGCCTGGATTTGTGCGCCCCACTCCAGCATTGCTGACTGAACGGGTCTGACAGACATGAATTTTTAGCGTGATTCTTTTTGCAGGCACATGATAAGCTGCTGCCCCAGAGTACCTGTCTGGGAAGGCCTGCCTTTGGATAGTGCATATGGCAGGTGCTCTGTGAAGTTCTCAAGGCCATAGGTCCCACACCACTAATGACATTATATGCATTTAATTTAACTCTGTCAGTCTGTTCAGGATGCCCCAAGTGTCATATTTAGGATAGGTCGTGTACAGATATTGTAGTGATGGCAATTCTTTGCCCCTTTTTGGAACTGAACTTTCCTTCTATTGATTTGTTCATGCAGTTTCATAGGTATGCAAGATCTTAATTTTAGGTTTTCTAATTTTGCTTGAAAAGGGTAAAAGGGGGCGGGTGTGGTAGTACAGGCCTCTAAATCCTAGCAACTCCGGAGTCTGTGGCAGGAGGATCACAAGTTCAAAGTCACCTTCAGCAACTTAGCAAGGCCCTAAGCAACTTACTAAGACCCTGTCTCAGATCCCTGGTACCAAAATAAATGAGTAAAAAATTAAAAGAGTAAGGGATTTCACTAAGATCATTTAAGAAATATTAACAAAGCTTATCTGTGTATTGTAGGGTACACATAGATCAATAAGTAAGTGAACAAATGAAACATTTAGTTCTTTGAAAGTGGAATTATAAGCTGAGATAGAATCCAAAGAAAATTATGAGTGATTGTTTGCATTTTAAAGAGAAAATCTAATTTAAATAAAAGTAAAGATTACTCTGTGTTCCTTCTCCTTGTCTGTTAAGGTGAAATTTCAGCATGAAGTCTACCCCACATGCAAAGCAGAATGCGGTTCTAGCCTCTTAGAACAGCCAGTCTCTCGGCAGGTGTTCATTGTTCAGGATCTTGAAATTCGGGATCGGCTGGCAACATCACAAATGAATAAATTTTTGTACTTGTATTGCAGCAAAGAAATGCCTCGCAAAGCTCATTCCAACATGGTAAGATTTAAAGCCTCACTTTTTGTTGTTGTATTCTCTTTTTAATATGAAAATCCCTTTTAAATATGTCACTTAAAGTTTTGTGTTCAAAAAATTGTTTTGCATATTGTTGCTAGAGTCCATTAACTATAATTGGCCAATATATTGATATCTGAAGAAAACCAGAAATCCATAGCAGTCTGCACAAAATAATTAGGATTGTGAAAGTGTTCCAGAACATGGTTCTAAAAGCCTTATTTGAGTTATAAAATAAGGTGCTTAGTGGAAATATAGTGTGGTGGTGAAGAGCATGGGCTTAGAGTTGGACCTGGGTTCAGATCTCAGTTCTGTAACTTACTAGTGATGGCTTTGCTTAAGTTGCTTAATTTTATCGAGGTGGAACTGATAAGCTTAGGACCTTAGAGGTTCTTTACAGAAGTTGACTTTGGAAGATAGGCCTGTACATTGGCTTCTGGGCCTCAGCAGACTCCTTTGAGTCTGCAAGTACAGTATCACTCATTTGCAGTTTTTCTTCTAAAGGCAGCCCAATTTCTGTCATTAGGTTCTTAAAAGGGATTGTGCTCCAAAAATTTTTGATTCAGACTTTTAAGGAAAAGAGTGTAGATAATTCATCACTTTTTGTACTCACATAGAATTAACGATTTTTCTTTATTAACATGAGAATAAGGTCATTTTATCTCACTGGGAAAAAAAATGTTTTGTTTTTGTCTTATAGTTGACAATTAAAGCATTACATGTGCGCCCAGAGTCTGGCAGGTCACCACAGGAATGCTGCTTGAGGGTATCATTGATGCCACTTCGCCTCAATATTGACCAGGTTGGTAGCATGGGCATGATTCATGTGATTATGGTTAGACTTATGCCCCCTCATCCAGAATAAAGGAACTTTAATGTTTCTTACTTTTGAGCTTTTGTGGAATTATATAATTTAAGCAGACTTTTGATAAATAGTAGAGCAGATTCATTAAAGGTTTGGAATATGAATTACTGGTGGGTAGATGTTATTGATGTTATTTATCCCACTCTCCCTATTCATTTTGGTGGGACAAAATACATGCTACTCACTCTCTCCAGTCCTTGTGGACTTACTTCTAGTTCAGATGTACACACCATTTTCAGAGACTCTTAAAGGACTTCCTAATGAGTTGAATGATAAATATAAAGGATTGTGTTGTAATAACATCGGGGAAGATAATTTTTCTACCCCAAGCAAAATGAAAATTAGCAAATTGTTACCTAAAGAGGTCATAAACAACAGATTTATGGAAAGATGTAAATAAGGAAAACCACTTTCCGAAATTCAAGTAAACCTCCCATCATATTTTTTCTGGGCTAACTTTGACCCTGAGAAGTGCTTAAAACATGGTTGTAAAAGCCATATTTGAGATATAAAATAAGATGCTTAGTGGTAATATAGTGTGGTGGTGAAGAGTGTGGGTTTAGAATCGGACCTGGATTCAGATCTCTGTTCTGTAACTTACTAGTGTGTGGCTTTGGTTAAGTTGCTTAACTTCTCCAAGACTCACTTTCTTTATTGATAAAATGAGCGGGATTATAATACATGCATTAGGATTTTTAAGAATGAGGATTATAGACTGATGTAAGGAAACACTTATGCTAAGTGCTCGGTAGCCTATGTTAAGAGTCTTAATGTTAACTGAAACATATATCAACTGCAGAACACAAATGGAATTTTTAATCTGCTTTAAAATAATAAAACCCTCTTCATATCCTTTATATTGATTTGAGCTCAGGTTTGGAAGCAGAGTATTTATTTGTGAGGTGTCATTCATTTACTTAAATAATATTGATTGGATATTATTCATTAGTTACTTAAATAAAATGTGAATAATCAATTATAAGCAAGTAACAGGTATTTTAGGACTGAATTTAAATATTTATATTGCAAACAGAATGGCATTATCTCAGAGAACAATGTACTGTGAGGTACAGGAGTGGACCTTAGTTTCACATTAATGCGTATGACTTCTGAGTTGGGCCAGATTTTAGGTTTTCTCATTATGAGAATAATATCTTTTGATATTCATATCCATATTTTAGTTTAGTTTATCTATATATTGGCCTAGTAGAAAGATTTATGGGAAAATTAATCTGTGGAAGCACCAGTGTGAGCAAGACTGAGTGAAATTTGTCTTTATGTCATGACTTTATTAAATGTGGCAAGCCCAATTCCTTTAGTAGATTTTTTTCTTTAGTGTTGAGTATAATTTCTTTGATATAACTATAAAACATTAAAACGTCAAAATGAAATATTAATCCTAAAGAAAACAGGGAAATACATGTCGTAACTGCTTGAGGAAGAAAAATGGGAAATTAGTCCCTAAGACATAAAACCTAGGAAAATAAAACCATGCTACAATATACAAGCCTTACGTTTTTTACTGAATGAAAAAAAAATCTTTTCTACATGGCATATTTTGAGATTGCAAACTGTCATGGAGTAGAAAACCTTGCATTCTATTCATTTTTTCTTATGAAAATAAATCAGTTGGTGAATGATATGCTTTGAGTAATATTTTTCTTAGCCAGCTTCTCCTGATCTTATTCATCTTAATTGAATTGTAGACATCAAGCTTCATTGCTGTTGGAATTAAAGGCATTTGCTTCCAAAGCACAGCACCTCCATAGCACAGGCAGTAAACAGTGCAGATGGATGAGTCCCACTGTGCAGGAGATAGGAGATCCAAAGTATGAAGGGCCAGATTCCCTGACTGTCCTAGTCTAGCATTTGTTTTAGCCTTGCACTGCCTGGGAATTGTGTAGGGGAGACTTGTTAATGAATTCAAAGCCATTTCCTGAATGCCTACCTTGTCCCAGGTTCTGAACTAGGATGCTGGGGATACAAAGATGAATAAGACATTCCTATCCTCAAAGATCTCTCTGTAGTGGGGAAGACTGACATAAAGCAGATGCTTTTAATATGCTGTGGTGAGTACAAGTGATAAAGAAGGTGTAGAATGACGTGCCTGGCCCGCAAAGGGAGTTTGGAGGGTGAGGGATGGTGAGGAAAGGCTTTCTGGAGGCGGGGGATATGCAAACTAGGTCTTAGGGAGTGTCAGGGTGTTAGGCCAGTGAAGTTCTTCATGAAGACATGAGGGGCTTAAGTCAGGCTGGGCTGGGAGGCCATTCTGGTGAGATAGGGAAGCACTGGGGCTGGGCAAGGGTACACAAGTAGCAGCACCTTGGCGTATTTGTGTACTTTGTCTTCATCACTTCCTTGTTTGAGTATGGCATTAAAAGTAATTCTTTAACAGTTTAAATCCTATTGCACTATTAATATCCTTTGTTTTTGTACCTTAAAGCTGGCATAAATATTTTGCTATGAAAGTTTTTTTAAGTTTTAAAAAAGTCATTGTATTGAGGTATAATTTATATAATAAAATGCATAGATTTTAACTTTACAGTGAAACTTTAACAGATTTGTGTACTTGCGTGACTACTAAACCAGTTGAAGTATATAACATTTTCCATACCCCACACAATCCCTTTATGTCCCTTTGTAGTCAGTTTCATTATCCCAAAGCAACCACTTGTCTTTCAATTACCATAATTTGTTTTTTTTCCCATTGCATAGTTTTATGTACATAGAATTGTGTTTGGATTCTGCACTCAGTATTTTGTCAGTTATTCACCTGTATTGTAGCATGTCAAGAATCTCTTGGTTGTTTTTACGGTGCTGGGGTTGGAACCTAGGGCCTCATGCATACTAGGCAAGTGCTATACCCCTGAGCTGCACTTCCAGCCCAGTCCATTTTTTTTTTTTTTATTGCCATGTGGTATTTCACTGTGTGGATATTCCACAATTTATTGATCCGCTTACCTGCTGATATACATTTGAGTTATTATATGTATAAGATAAAAGCAGGATTTCTTGGTGTTCAGGGGATATATGTTTAACTAGCATAAGCAGCTTCCAGACAGTGTCCTACTGTCCTATTTGGCTGTACCAAATCTACATTCCCACGCATTACCAGTGAGCACTCTAATTGCTTCTCATCTTTGTCAAACTTGCGAGCATCAGCTTTCTAATTTAGTTGTTTACTTCGTGTTCATGGTGGTTTCATTTTGATTTTTCTGAAGACTAGTGATGTTATGCACCTTTTCACATGTTTGTTAGCCATTTGTATATATTTTGTTATGCCTTTGTATTTTATGCCTGTTTTACTGAGTTGTATAGAGTTTAGCATAAATACAAAATAAAAATTGAGAACATTTTAAAAAGCTGGGAGTAGTATCCCTTTGTCATGTTGTGTATTGTGTCTAATTTTTCTTTTTTTAAAAAATAATTTTTAGTTGTAGGTGGACACAATACCTTTATTTATTTTTTTTGTTTATTTTTAAGTGATACTGAGGATTGAACCCAATGCCTCACACATGCTAGGTGAGTGCTCTACCACTGAGCCACAACCTCAGCCCTTTTCTTGTTTTTCTTTTTAAAATTTGTTTTAGTTGTTGGTAAACCTTTATTTATTTTACGTGGTGCTGGGAATCAAACCCAGTGCCTCACACATGCCAGGCAAGTGCGCTACCGCTGATCCCCAGCCCCAGCCCAGCCCCCTTTGCTTTTTCTTAAAAAGCACATTGATATCTGAAATTTTCAGTTTTTATGAAGGCAATCTTGGACTTAAAACCTTGATTGTATTAAAATGTTACCATCTAGTGGCCAAGGAAAGCATTTTATATACGGTTAGATTTGTTAATGGGTAATACTTGATATAAATAACATATTATTTGATAAATGTATAATATAAATAATGTATAAACTATGTACAGGAATATACATGTGTAAAGCATTACAGAGTAATGAACAGCCCATGAACTTGCTACCTGCTTCTAGTAGTGTTAGAGCTGCCTCATTCCCCTGTGTTCCATGGTACCTAGAATATTCGTCTAACTTGATCATTTATACTTGAGATAAATGGGATCCTAAGTACTCGGATCCTTGGAAATTGTCAGACTTTTTTGGTGTTCTTCCAAATATTGTGACCCTATAATTGAACTTTGCCTTGTATTTTGGTATTTTAATTTAGGATTTTATATTAATTTAGGATTTTTTAAAGTGGAAGGGAAGAATAAGAAAGAATAGGCTCAGGCATTTGATTTTTATATGCCCCAGGATATATTTGTCACTTTGAGAAAAGCAGAATGAAGCTGCCAAAAATGGGCCAGATGTGAATGGATTATCAGGACAGAGCCAAACATTTTTGTTTGAAACTCTATAGTACCAGAAGGGACTACTCTGAATGATTGATTTTATTTTTCATTCTTATTTTGAATGTCGTTGTCCACTGGAGAAAATGTATTAAGGTAACACAGTGGTAAAAGCAGAGATGAGACATTAAGAACTCTCATGGCAAATGAGTATCCAGAACAAACTAGTTGCCATTATTATTGTTAGTAGTGTTACCACTACAATTTAGAATGAAGAGTAATGCCAAACAAGAATGAGAATGCTCTGTTTCTAAGAAAACTAAAAGGTACTTTGAGAATCATTCCTAGCTTTGTAATTTTTAATTTCTCTAAGTTAATTTTCTCAGAGTTGTGAGAATTGATGGGAAAGGTGTGTAGTGGTGGAGGAACAGACAGACAGACACGCACAGAATAGGAATAAGACCTGAGACATGGTAGGGTTACAATAAATTATAGCTATATTTGAATAATGAGTAAAATGTAAGACTTTAAAATTACTTTGTTTCATAGTTTTAGAAATAGATGTCCTTTTCCTCTTTTCAGTTGTAATGACTTCTCTTAATTCTAGGATGCCTTGTTCTTCCTGAAGGATTTCTTCACAAGTCTTTCTGCAGAAGTGGAGCTTCTACTGACTCCAGATCCAGAAGGTATTTAACATAGTTTGAAAAATCTATAGTAAGTACAGATGCCCTTAACTTAGGATGGGGTTATATCCTGAGAAATACATTGTAAGTTGAAAACACTTTTGAGTTGAAGATGCATTTAGTTATCTAACCTACTGAACATCATAGCAACATAACACTGTAGGGTGTTTTTTGTTTCCCCTTGTGACTGAGGGGTTGGTGGAACCCCTGCAGATACCTGCCATCACAGACAGAATCTGACCACAATTATTAGCCTGTAAAAAGATAAAAATTCAAGGTACAATTTCTACTGAATGTACATATTTTTTTTCATACCATTGTGGAGGTTGAAAAATTTTAAGTCAAAACTGTCATTAAATTAAATTGGGACTGTTTGTACTTGGATTGATATGAGGTATTTTTGAGAATATGCTTATTTTTATTAGTGCATTATAGTTAGTAGTGGGGTTCACTTTGACTTATTCATATTTATAATCTTTATTCCCATGTATATAATGTGTGTTGTTTTTAATTAATGCAAATGTAGTTTATATAAAAGTAATAATTACTGAGAAGCAAATTTTCTCTGTAATAGGGTTTGTATTTATTAAATGAAAGGTAACAAGATTGATTTAAACAGTTGCTCTATAGAGACATACCTAATACGTCAAATGTGCACATTACATTTTCAGTCAAAAAGTCTCCTGGAGCTGATGTCACCTGCAGTTTGCCAAGGCATTTGAGTATTTCAAAGGAGCCAAATCTAGTTCTTTCTTTCCCTGGGCCAAAACCTTCCCAAAACGAGAGTGCCAGTGCAGCAGAGGCAGTTAATGGAGCAGAGGAAAAGGACTTCTCAGCCGAAGAAGTGTCATTTAGTGATCAGCCTGTGTTTTTTAGGTAAATAATTTAATTTTGATAACAAGTTACCTTGAAGTTCTGAGGGTAGTTCTGTAATGTGTAAGTATACTGGTAATTGTGAGGTTACATCAGCTTTTCTTTGCCTTGCCACATAATTAACTAGTGTGTTTATTTGCATGTGGTGCCCATCTAACTTACATGCTCATTTATATGTAGGAACCCTGGTTCAGGATCTATCTCTTTTGAATCTGTTGTACAAGTTCCCTTTTCCTCCTAACTTCTTCCCTTCTCTGCCCCCCCAGTCTCCTTCTTCCTAGTCACTGTTAACAGTGTCTTGTCCCTCCCCAAACAGGAGGTTTTCCTTTTGCCTCTTTTCACACCTTGGCTTTGGCATTCCTGCGTTTTCTCCTGTGGGATTTTCTACCTGATGTTCCCCATCACGGTTGTCTTTCCTTTCCTGACCCTTCCTCCTTGGCTGAATCATCACTCCCTGATGCCCAGGTCTCCTGAACTGCTGCTGCCTGCTCTGACACTGTCTAGCTGCCTGGCCAGCTGGCCACACGCTGGAGTTCTCTCACCTCTCCAGACTTTCATCTTCTTGTCCTCTTCTTTCCTAACCCTTGATGGAAGGGATGGAGCCTTGGCATTAACAAGGGAGAAAGAGCAAAACCCCTTGTTGAGAGGGACAGTTAGCTACCTTCTCTGGTTCCCTGAATCCCTCCCCTGTTGGCATCATGGCCCCTTGTTTCTCTGTCTTCTCCACTAGATTCTGACGTTAGACCTTAGATCTGGCCCAAAGTGGCAGTAGATGTGTTTGAAAGTGTTTGTTATGATTTGAACATCTTGAGCACTTACTGTGTGTACACCAGGTTTTGGTCTACACACAATGAAAAATCAGTGAGCTTACAAATAATTAAAATAACATTTGTTCTGAGTAAAAGGAGTGGGGAAGGAGAGAGTACCAAGTGTATTACCCAGACAACCAGGTGGAGATGAGCATTCAAGAAATGAGGAGCCGAGTCCTGTGGCGTATGCCTGTTATCCCAGTGACTCAGGAGGCTGAGGCAGGAGATTGCAAGTTCAAAGCCAACCTCAGCACCTTAGGGAGGCACTTAGTAACTCAGTGAGACCCTGCCTCTAAATAAAATACAAAAAGGCCTGGGTATGTGGCTCAGTGATTAAGTGTTTCTGGGTTGAATCCCCAGTTAGCCTCCCCCACTCCCCAGAAGGAACAACCTGTGATCCCAGGCTGAAAGAGATTGCTGTAAATACACTATTTCTTTTCACTGAAGATTAAGTGGACTTTTGTGAGGTGGCTTAGGTTGTAACCACCAATATTAATTCTATGGGGAAAAAAGTTCCATGTATCCAGTTTACATTTAGCTTTTAGAAGCCAGATGAGTTTGTTTGCTACATGCTATCAATGTACATTATTTTATTCTCCCAGGATTCTCAATATTAGTATGTTGATAACCTACTTACAAGCATAAATTTTAAGGATTCTCACCAAAATTTACCAATGTAGGTGGCATTTAAAACATATGCTGGTGAAGACAGGCTCAAAGTGTTTTAAGTCACTTGCCCACGATTGCATCCCATTTAACTGATGCCGGGTCTCCTGACGGCTTCACACCAGCCAGAAGAATCATCTAACCTCTTCTCTTTTTTACTTCTTGGTAATGATTGACTTAATGATTACTCTTAAAGGTCACTTTTATTAATTTGTTTTTATTGATTTGTATGAATGGAGAATATCTACCAAAATAAATTTTTATAAGAATGAACATTATTTAATAAATTAGAAAAAGGTTTTGTGAGAAAAATTAAAATATACTAAATACAAAGTTATCAAATGACTAATATCTGATTAGTTGTTACCTTACGAAAAGATAGAACTAAAAGACATTTTTTATTTAGGCCATAAGATATTTACAGACTTATTTTGTGGTTTTATTTTTATTCTCTAATTCAACAAATTAATTTATACGTAATTTAAACAATTAGTAATTTTGAATATAAATAACTCCCTCCATTGTTTATCTCTAGAGAATTCAGATTCACATCAGAAGTTCCTATTCGACTTGATTATCATGGCAAACATGTATCAATGGATCAGGTTTGGAAATTTTGCATAAATATGTTCTATGAAATTATCTCTTTTTTTTTCCTAATGGGCTCAATTCTTTTAAACTTTGCACTATCATAGTTTATAGGTATATAAAATTTTAACACACACATATATAGAATTGAAATGAAGCATAGGGTTTTAAATTTTTTAAAGTAAATAATTTAAATAGTGTTTCCTTCAGTGCCATAAGTATAATTTGGGATCTAGTGGGTAGTACATACTATGAATTATATATTCTGTAAATATTTCAAGATTTTTTAGCTTTGTTAATGAATATCATGTTGATTTTCCCAAAATAACAACAATATTAAATGTTGAGTCTGTCTTTATTTACGAATTAATCCAAATGTTTTTAACTTTAAAGGGTACGTTAGCTGGGATTCTAATTGGTTTGGCCCAGTTAAACTGCTCAGAACTAAAGCTGAAGAGGCTTTTCTATCGGCATGGGTAAGTTGATTTATCCTGGGAGGCTTTAAGGGGAGGCTACTAAGGCCAGTTGACAACAAATTAGAAATGGAGCCCTCATAGCAAGCATGCATATGTTAGTTGTTTTAAAATACAGTGTTTTCTGTAGAGAGCTCATTTTTAGAGTACTCTGATTGGTTAGAGGCTAATTTTTATTCTGAGAGAGACAGAGTCAATTGAATAGAGTACTAATATTTAAAAATAGCTATCGTTTAGGACATTTCTAATGATTTCCTAAACTTATAAATTAGCTTATTCTTTGAAAAAAATTAATGGCAATTTATAGACTTTGGGTTAATTCTATGCTAGAGCTTTAGATAGTCAAGAAATAAGGATAGTGGAACAACACACACATGTACTTAAGTCTTGTGGAAATTAGAAACATTACAACATTAGAAACATTCTATATCTGTTTATGTCTATATTTACCTGCCATCTAATATAAATATGTAGAAAGAGAGTGATTCAGATTGCAAGTTAAGTGGCTGATATATGTTAATTTTTGATTTAAAAAAAATTTTGTTTTAAATTTTTAAAAAGTATAAAAATTTTGCTCACATAATTCATAAATTTAAGTTAAAAAACTTATCTAAATGTATAAAGTTTATTTTTCCTTTCTATATACTAATAGTCATTTACTCTAGTTTGCTAGGTGTTGATAAGTTATTTTCATATGCAATCACTGAATGGCTCAATGACATTAAGAAGAACCAGCTACCAGGAATCCTGGGAGGCGTTGGACCTATGCATTCACTGGTCCAGTTAGGTGAGTTTTCTCTTTTAACCCTTTTGGGGTTATGAATGAGAGTCTACATGAAGATCATTTTTCTAAAAACCCACATGTGTACTATCAGACAAAAAACTTTGCCTCCAGTTTTGGGGTTAAAAACTCCAGGATTAGAATATTAATGGAGTTTTGAACCCCAGAACTCACGTTGATTTTTGTGCTGTTTCAGTGCAAGGCCTCAAGGACTTAGTGTGGCTACCCATAGAGCAGTACCGGAAGGATGGCCGCATTGTCCGAGGGTTCCAGAGAGGCGCTGCTTCCTTTGGCACTTCAACAGCAATGGCAGCTCTGGAGCTCACAAACAGAATGGTCCAAACCATACAGGTATCTTTCCCAGCCTGTCTTAATCCACAAGGAAGAGCTACTGTAAAGTGGGCTGTTTTGTTTTTAAACATACTGTGAAAATATAAATACACTAAGTGTTGAGCATAGATGTTTTATTTGTAATTATTTAATATCATTTTATCACTTAGATGTCCAACATTAAAATATTCAGTAGAATGGAACAGTGGAATGCAGTGTTAAATTTGTTTGCCTATTTCAGGTAAATAACAACCATTAAATTAGGGGATTTGTTTTATCAGTCTGTATAAAAAGATCATAGCTAAATTCAAGAAAGCTTAATTGATTAAACAGTAGAGGTATTAAGGTTTGTTTCCATTCAGTATTAAATTGTATAACATAGAAATATTGAGTATTCTCTATGGAGAGAGAAAGGAACTGAATAAGTGAGCTCAATCCAGATATGAGTTTTTAGTTATCTTTCATATTCTTATTGTAGAAGTCATAACTCTTGTATAGAATTCAGACCCTGGAAGCTCCGCACACTCCCCATAGAGTTCTCTGTTGTTACAGAGCTCTCCAGACTGCTTTCTAATTCATTTCTTATTCTGACAAAATATCCAGGCAGCAGCAGAGACTGCTTATGACATGGTGTCTCCTGGTACTCTTTCTATTGAGCCCAAGAAGGTCAGAAGGTTTCCTCATCACCGATTAGCTCACCAGCCAGTAGACCTGAGGGAAGGTGTGGCCAAGGCCTACAGTGTCGTCAAAGAGGTACGTAAGTGCTTGAGTGGACAAGTCACTAGTTTGCCTATTTTCCTGGCTGTCACCCAAAGAGCATTCAGTAGTGTTAATGTGTTTCAGAGAAACCCCTGAGAATGGAATGGGAGCAGCCACCAGTAGCATGTGACATATCTTCCTGAAGTGAGACAGGAGGGCTAGGTTGTGACTGACAGCCTTCTACCAAGAGAAGAGAGTGAGGGGCAGATTCTCACTACCACAGAAGTATGTGGGGAACAGCAGAAATATATGCCCATGTGTGCACCATCTGCAGTTTTTTCTTTTTTCTTTTTGGTTCTGGGGATTGATCCCAGGGGTGCTTTGCCATTAAGCTACACCCCCAGCCTTTTTAAATAATTTTTTTTTTTTTTATTTTGAGATAGGTTCGTACTAAGTTGCTGAGGGTCTTCCTAAAGTTGCCCAGGATGCCTTGAAGTTGTGATCCTCCCAGCTCAGACTCCCTAAATTGCTTGGATTACAGGAGTGCACCACTGTACCCAGCTCACTGTCTGCATTAAAGCAAAGTTATACTTTGCTTTGTTAGTGTTAGATTTTTTTAAGAAATGCAGCTTTTCAGTGAACCACCCACCTTCATCTTAACCTGAAGGTGATGCATATTTTTGTTTACGTGTTTGTGTCCATGTTAGTACTCATAATCGGATTTAAATGACTTTATAGTATCATGATGTAAATATACCATAGTTTATTATTTTCCTATTGGTGGCTATTTAGTTTCTATTTTTCCCCCTGAAGCACTGCTAAGGGGAATCTTCACCTAAATGTGTGTGTTTACATGTGCAGAAAGTTTTCTAGGGTGGAGTGGCTGGGTTGCAGCCGAATCTTGCCCTGTAGTAGGCATGCTACGTGGCTCTTCAGCAATCATGTAATGAATGCTGATTCTTTCTGTTGCCTGGAGTATTCTCTTGCTTCATCATTTTTGATATTCTTTTTAACATGACTTGAAGAAGTTTGTGGTCACCCTACTTTATGGTTCATGTTTTAGAATTTCATAAAAGACATTTCACCAGTCATGTTCTGGTGATAAAAGGACCTAGGCCAGTCCTTCTTCTACTGAAGTAGACTCTGTGGTTCCCAAGTCTGTGGGAAGGCCAGTGGGGTAGGGCCCAATAATAATATCAGGGGATAAAAGAAGGGAAGACCAAAGTTCAACTTCTGAAAAGAGATATAGCGCAGAGAATAAAGAGAGAATTACCAGTATTGGTCCAGTTACCAACATATTTGTAAGACTTATTACTGAGGTTCAAGGTAGGGCAAAGGCAGTGGCAGCAGGGAAGAGCAGCACTTTGATATGGAGCACTTGGGAAGCACTTGCCTAACAATGTATGTTTATACAACACGTACATTGATGTGGTCCTTTGTGCCAAGGGTATAAGTGGTTCTTAAGATAGGTGCCGATGCTGACTTAGAGATGAGGAAACCGGCTTAGCACGAACAAGGAGCCCCCAGCAAACCACAGCAAGCAGATGGTGGGCCAGGACTGACACCCGGGGAACTGCAGCTGAAGTTCAGTTCTTTTCTCAAAAACCATCTGTAGGAAGAATGAAGGAAGAAAGGATGGGGACAGTGCTTGAGCTGAGTTGTGAGGGCATGCTGGATTAGACTGAAACTGAATTCTGAACTAATGGTTTTTGTTTTTTTTTTTTTTTAAATAGAGGTTCCAAAATGCTGAGAAATATTTTTTTTTTTTCAGTTTAGATGTTAATAAATCAAAGAAAGAGAGAACATCTCAGGTGTTAATAAGTAACTCATCTGTGAGATGGAGGTTTGCAGACTAGCCTGCAGGTCACATCTACCCAGGCCTGTTTTTGGAGGGACCTTCAAGCTAATAATGGTTTTTTTTTTTTTTTTTTTAATTATAAATCATTTATTAAAGCTCTGTCAATCAGAAGAGGTAATTTTTTTTTTAATTTTTTATTGTTGGTTGTTCAAAACATTACATAGTTCTTGATAATAATGGTTTTTCACAATTTTAAATGACTCTAAAAGGGAAATCCAGAAAGAAACGTGAATAGACTGTGTGGCCCACGAATCTCTACCATCTGGTCCTTCTCAGAAGATATTTGTTGACCCCTGTGCTCTGTGATTCTTTAGTGGTAGTCAGATCTTTGGGATGTGGTCATGGTAGTCTTCCAAGCAGCGTCAGGCTCTTTAATTCCAACAAACACCGTAAGAGGCAGCCAGTGTTTTAATTCCCCATTTAAAAGACTAGCTTGAGGTTACACAGCTAAGTGATGGGGTTTGAATTTTCTTCTGTGTCTCCAAACTTGGTGGAGTTGGTCATTCACTTAGCGTCCTGACCTGTATTGTGGGCAGGAGGGAAGGGGGGGTGACTAACTGCAGGGAAGGTGATGCAGGGAGGTGGATGATTTGTACTCACAGTTCCTCACTGGCTGTTGTCTTCTAGATGGTTTTAAAGGGAGCACTTCTATTTCTTTTAGTTTTCTGAACTTTGTGCTGTGTGTATGTGTAGAACTCATGGTATTACATGTTTTTGTTTGTTGAGCTGGGTAAAAACCTTATGTTATTAGCTTGTTAAACTGGTGACTGGATTCTGAGTTAAGACAAGACCTTTGATTTCCCAGGAGAACCAAAAGTTCCTTTATATATTGGACCTAGCACGAGGGAACAGTGCCCTGGTCTCTCTGGGGGATTTCTGAGTCAGATGAATAGCAGAGGTTCAAAAGGCACATGAGGTTTTACTCCTAACGGCGCACAGCACATTTATACATTATCCCCGGAGCTGGGCGGCCAGATTGCTTTAACACTGTAGACCAGGGAGATTGAGATGCTGCAGAAGCTTTGTCTCTAGTCCTTGGATGACAGGTTTCTGCTGTGTGTTCTCAGAATTTTCTCTTCAACTCAACAGAATGGGTCTATTTAGCTTTTTTATTGTAATTGAATGTTCCTCAGTTATCTTTTCTAATATATAGCCAGTAATTTAAGACAAATAATTTTCTACAGCTTAGGGGAATTAAGTTTTCTTTGTGTTGCATCAAAGGAGCTATCACTGTGGTCCTTTAAGTGAGTGTTTATTTGAGCTTTGTTTCCTAAGTTGGGTTTAACTGGAGTGATTAATCAAGCTAGAAAAGCTGCTCTTGGATCATTAAGTATTTCTGTAAGCTTCCCTGTGTGAAAAGTAGTTTAGCTACATTTTGTATG
The DNA here is from genome assembly GCF_001458135.2 of Marmota marmota marmota. Lineage (NCBI taxonomy): Eukaryota > Metazoa > Chordata > Mammalia > Rodentia > Sciuridae > Marmota > Marmota marmota. The sequence continues at coordinate 60,473,775 of NW_025999900.1, read as the reverse complement.
CATTGGTGTCACAACAAAATACTAATACTTGCCTCTTTTCCTTATTATTAGAATTTGTCATAAAAATAATTATCCTGGGTAATCTCAAAAAAGCAATTATTTGTCTACTTATAAATATAATGTTATTATACTGAAAGTGTATAATATAGGATAATTCAGATTTCTGACCAGTAATTTATTCCCCTTCTCCACCCCCCCACCCCCCCAGGGAATCACAGACACGGCTCAGACCATTTATGAAACAGCAGCTCGAGAACATGAGAGCAGAGGGGTTACCGGTGCCGTGGGTGAAGTCCTGCGCCAGATTCCCCCAGCAGTGGTGAAACCTCTGATTGTTGCCACTGAAGCGACATCAAACGTGTTGGGTGGCATGAGAAACCAAATTAGACCAGATGTTCGGCAAGACGAATCACAGAAATGGCGCCACGGGGAGGACTGGCATTTCCAACGAGACTCCTTGTGAGGAGAGTAAGGGTGGAATAAGAAGCATAGAGCCCCAGTGGCAGCTTCAGAGGGAACTCATTTATTTTATCGTGCTCACCTCAGGAACAAAAGCATTTTTTTTTTTTTTTTTTTTAGTTAAATAATTTAATGTCAAAACAACATGCAACCAAAAATTCTGATTCTGATATTTAGGACTAGTTTGGTATTTGCCTATAGAAGCGTTTGGTGGCTGGTGTCAAAGATTGTTAAAGCATTTGCTGCCAAGTTAGTGTATTGCTTACTTTTATTAAAATGACTATAATTCTCCTTGTTGTAGACAGGATTTCATTGGAAACCTTCTTTTACAGCATAGAGTGCTCAAAAAGCATTGGAGCATTCTAAAGCACTATTTATGTAGCTCTGGTGAGTTAATTTTTCTCAAGGTTTAGAAAGAAACACAGCTTCAAAACTTTGGTTGAGAATCAGAGAAGCCCCAGGGGACGCAAAGCAAATAGGGCTTTTAATATGATACCAGTGTGAAAACACAAGTCACCCTGCTGGGTTAGGTGTTCCCCACACTTGAGGTGTCAAGAGCAGCATTCATCCCATTTACTCGGAAGAGCCTTCTGGAGCTTGGAAAAAGTGAAGTCACAGACATATTCTGTCCTGTTGCACTTTATCCTCTGTGTGTGTTTGTGTGTGTGTGTGTGTGTGTGTAGATTAATACAAGTCATGTTCTTTATTCCTTATTCTTTGTCATTTACAAAGTTACACAAAACACGAAGAGGAGTAAACATGCCTGAGAGCTTCTGGCAGACGGAAATACCCAAGTGCAGTAGCTTCCTCTAAGTGAAAGTGGAAACGTGCATTCTGTAATGAACTGGGCCCATGTAATTGTTTGTTTAATTTAAGCAGGTATAGTGCAAGCTTGTTAGAATGTGTGGGAAGGGAGATTGGAAGTAGTTTTTACTCTTTGAAAATTAAATTAAAAATCCTCAAAACATATGCCCTAGTCAACTAATTCAGAGTACCATTTTTATTTGGTTAACAGTGTACATTTTGATAACCTGTCAGGAATGAATAAAGTATTTTCTATTTAAAGATAAAATTGTTTTATGCTTTAATGACTATTCTGCTTTTCATAGAGCATATTCATAAATGCAGTACTTTGATTTAGTCCAAAATATTTGGAAGTACTTAGTCAGAATTGATTGTGGTTGTTATCAAGTAAATGATCCCCAAGGACTGAGAGAGGTCCCTGATTGTGGAGTATTGTCACATAGCTTCTCATTCCTAATGTGTGGGAGGGGTTGCAGGGGAGTATTGTCAAGGTGAATTTGGATTTTGGAATTGTTTTTTCTTTTTGGGGGGGGGGGTCAGAAAATGAAATTAAATCAATTTTATTCTCTAAATTTGTAAACAGGGAGGCAATGCAAACCAAAAATCCACACATTCAGAATTCATAAAAGTCGTGTTACATAGCATTTAAATTTACTTTTTTTCCTTTTTATTGCTGAAAAACTTAGAAAGGCAATGCTCAGAGTAACTACCTTCAACTACCTGCTTGAGCATCATGGAACCATTTGTAACTCTATCCCTATTAACAGTCCAGCCTCTGGGGTGTATTTTGTTGCCTTGCTCACCAGCTCCAGTATTCTGTTTGCCTTAAAATAAACCATGTTGTGTACGCTACCTGATTAATCAAGCTGAAAAACACTGGATCAAACTTTAAAATCTTTAATCTCTTAATCCATAGTTATACTTAAATTTAATTAAATGTAATATGGGGGAAATAATTATCCTTTTCTTTGCCCTTGAGTTGTGAATGGTTTAGTTGAAAAAGCTCATTAACACATACGTCCTTTTGATGGGTCTCTGCACTGCCTTCTGTCCCACCCTCCTGCCCTGCTTTGGGGTGGGATCACTGACTGGAACAAAAACTATGTCTCTCAGAGATTCAGTGTCAAGGGTCTGTTCATAGTCAGTTTAGCCAAAATGCTCTTCCCTTGAGCTGTTAGTAGAGGGCCTATCTGTATCTGAACATGTGTATGTTAACTATCTCCTACTAAAGAGGGTCTTTTCAGACTTCCGTGTGAGGACACAGTGAGGAGTGTGCAGCAGGATCCTTGGGTTGCTGGATCTGCAAGCCACCAAGCAGATGACTTGGCCAACATACTTAGTTCTCCAAGTGAAGTTTTCTTTTGACCAAGCCCGATGGGAATTTGGTGTGCACCTGTGCGAATGGTGGCATGTGTCTGTGCCCCCTACATTGGGAGGTGACCTTGAGTGGGAACTGTGACTCTGGTCATGTCACACCCTGTGCAGCTGTGGGCTACTCCATATTTCAGGCTCTCAGTAATATGCTTTTGAATTGTCACTTTGCCTGCGTGTTGAGTTGGGATGCGACGCATGCTGTTGCATTGAGCCCCTTGCAGGTCTCCCCCAGGAGTCCAGGTAAGCAAGCTCCATCAGGATCTGCCAGGAGCCTTAGACTCCCACAGTGCTGTTGAGGTGACTGTGTTATAAGTTGGCAGCACAGACCATAGCCATAGCCATGTATTTCTCTTGCACTGACCAATTTTACCTTCCTGTGTATCCCCATATTGCTTTTATTTACAAGTACAACATCTATTGAACTCTTTTTTTTGGGGGGGGGGTACCGATTGAACCCAGGGGCGCTAACCACTGAGCAACATCCCTAGTCCTTTTTATTTTGAGACAAGGTATCACTAAGTTGTAGAGCCTGGCTTCAAACTTGCGATCCTCCTGCCTCAGCATCTCGAGCCCCTGGGATTACAGATGTGCGCCACTATGCTCATCTGAACGTTGGCCTTTGACAATAGATAAAACTGTTTCTTTCAGATTCTGTGGCAGTAGACTTTCATTTTAATGAAATTGGGGTACAACTTGGTTCTTGCTTAGAGTGAATATATTTAACACTGATGTTTTTATATGCAAAAGTCACTTTAAGAAAAAAATCTTTCCAAGGAGCAGCATGCCTACCCCATGGCAAAATAGTAATAAAGACCAGTGGTTTTTGTCCCCTGCCATGTGCCACTTTTTAAGTGCTGTTGCAATATTTCTGGCTTTTAGGGAATTGCTGTTGAACCTCAGATGCCCATTGACATGGGTCCTTGGTACCTGTGTTCTCACCAATGGAAGAGTTGAATTTTAAATGCAGAATCTACATTTTCACTAAATGGTTTTAGGATTAACTATTAATTTTCTTAGCATTAATGTAAATATTGTATATGTGAAAAGCTGGGGCTGGGAATGTGTCGCGGTGATAGAGTGCTTGCCTCATGTGTGAACCCTGGATTCAATCCCCAGCCCATGGGAGCTTAAAAAAGAAAAAAAGAAAAGCACTCAGCTTCCGTTTTCTCATGACTGTGTGGAGTGAATTCCTGAGGTTATGGTTAATGTGCTGAGCCATGGAGTGCACACTCTTTCCTTTCCCTTCACATCCCCTAGACTCACCTGCAGCAGTAGAGAGAATAGCTGATTTTTTTAAATATATTTTTTTAATTCTATCTACACATGACAGTAGAATGCATTTTGACACATCGTACATAAATGGAATATTATTTCTCATTCTTCTGGTTGTTTGTGATGTAGAGTTACACGGGTCATGTAATCGTGTGTACATAGGGTAATACTGTCCCATTCATTCTAATCATTTCTATCCCCATGCCCCCTCCCCTCCCTTCACACCCCTCTGTCTAGTCCAAAATACGTCTGTTCTCCCCCCACGCCTTATTGTGAATTAGCAGCTGCATATCAGAGAAAACATTCAGCTTTTGGTTCTTTGGGATTGGCTTATTTTGCCTCTTATAATGAGGATAGCCGATGTACCTTGAAAATAAGAGACTGTGCACACTCATTTTGGACCTGCAAATGCATCAGCTGGATATAGCAACTGGCATCCAATACACATTCAAACAGGGAGTGGTGATGCACACCCGTAATCCCTGCAGCTCAGGAAGCTGAGGCAGGAGGATCTCAAGTTCAGGGCCAGCCTCAGCAACTTAGTGAGACTCTGTCTCAAAAAGGGCTCAGTGGTCAAGTGCCCCTGGGTTCAGTCCCTGGTACCAAAAAAAAAAAAAAAAAAAAAAAAAGTTGTGCTTCATGGCCTGCCTGCTTTTAGCTCAGTGCTTAAGATTGGTGTGGGGCAAGCTGCTCCTTTAATAGATGTGATGCCCAGTTGCAAAGCAGCTACTTCTAGTGAGGAATTACTTCCCTCTTGTCATGCTGTCTGCAAACTGAAGACAGAAAAGGCATTCCTATAAAATGCCACAATAGGCCTCTTTGGGGATGAGAAATTTGAATGTCAGTTCACATTTTGGATGTTGGCAAAGGAGATAGAGATGTAATTCCTCCTTGAACAGCCATGCGGCTTTCAGGCACTGGCTTCCTAGTGAGTGCCAGAGTGCTGCTGTGTCCAGAGCTCGGGAGTGTTGGCACTGGCTCAGGGTCACTCGTGCCTGGGGAATCAAAATAGCAGCCCCCAACGTGCTTCCTCTGCTGCTTCACCTGCATTTTGTAGCTGTGGATGGCCGCTCCCGATTTCTGGTCGATTGGCCTTGCCCTCTGTAGCCTGCTGCTCACTCAAGACTCGAGGCTTTCTCAAGGAGAAATTTGGAAGCGACACCAAATTCAGCTTTTACGTAGATCCAGCCTGACTTATTTTAGAGACTGAATCACCACAAGGATGAGAACGTTCGTGTAGATATTTACCGACTTTGCTAAATTTCCTAATTATCCTAATTGTGTTAATTATGGGTGTGAATACTTACAAGAATACTGATACTGTACAAGTATTTTGGTGGAAATGTATCTGTTAGTGTGTATTTAAAATATGAAATCAAGAATACTCAAAAAATTAAAATTTATTTACTCTTTGGGTTTTTCTTTAATCATAACTGTTGTCTGTCACCATGAATTGTTTCCAAAGCCTGTTTGAAATGCCTCTGGGACTAGGAAAGGACATTCCCATGATCCTGCATTTCAATAGCAAATCTGGCATTTGCTACCAGTTTCTAACACATAGAGTATATGATCTTACAATTCGCCGCTCCTACCCCTTTTGAGTAGTGATTACTCTTTCTGCAATTTGGACTTGGAAATACATCCTGTAGTTTTGGTCTTAAGGACCTAGATAAATATTTGATAAATCTGTTTGAAGAAATAATTTGCTTATAAAGGAATGTATAAAAGGCATTTTAAAGACAAATTACAAGAAGTTTGATGTGGCAGGTGTCACTGTGCAGTCATCCTCCAGCTTGAGCCCTGGGGGCACAGGACTAGTCTCCTGGGATGCTCAGTGTGCCCCACCCCTCCCAGCTGTTCCCCAGCTTCCCTGGTCCTGTGCTCCTGCCTGAGGCCTGTAAGCAGAGGTTGGAGGAGCCTGGAGAGTGCCTTTTTTAAACTAAGGTCCCTCACAAGTCAAAATAGGGCCCAAGCAAAGGTCCCTCCGTGGCAGCACAATATTTGGGACCTGATTGATCTTTGGGGGGGGGGTGGCCTGTGACTGCAGGAGGTCTCAGCCTCTGGACCTCTACCCACTAGGTGCCAGGAGCACCTCCCCCCTCCCAACTCTGAAAGCCGAACACGGCTCCAGTAAAATCCAGATGTCCCTTGGGGAAAAGCCTTTTTGGAAACCCCAGGACTGAAGCTCCCTGGCAAAAGTGGTGAGGAGCCCTGGCTTCTCCCCGCTGGGCTTTGCCTTCCTGCTCCAGTCGGGCCGCGCCACCTCCCTGTCTCCTCTTTTTTTTTTTTTTAAATTTTAAGTTGTTGATGGACCTTTATTTTATTCACTTATTTATATGCAGTGCTTAGAATCGAACCCAGGGCCTCACACGGGAGGCAAGGGCTCTACCACCAGTCTGCTCTCTGAGTTTGAGTCCCCATTGGTGTCCTACCCCGTCTGCCCATGCAGGCAGCGTCCCTGTGTGCCCGGTGCCCATGCAGTGCCTTGCCCAGAGCCGGGAGCCGTGCGTGGAGGGTGAAGGAAGGAACCGCAGGCCATCTGGCCTGTGCAGTCACTTTGCCCAGAGAGAGGAAGTCATCTGCCTAAGATGGTGTGACTGATGTTTAAAGGTGCTCTTTATTCAGTGTCATCTCACTTTCCCTGGTTTTCGCACCACTGGTAGTAATTCTAACATACACATAAAAGAAGAAATCCATCATCTCTGAATATCTGCTCTGTGGTGACCACCCGCTCCGCACTGAGCCACAGACACACACAGAATCAGCAGGGTCCTGGCAGGAAACCCATGACCCATGGGGGTGCCTGGAGCCAGGAAGGAGCTACTTCCCTGGTGGCAGGGCAGGGGGCCCCAGGACCTCCAGGGCTCTGTGGACCCAGGAGAGACCTCAGCCTTGAGTCAGTGGCCACTTCTCACCCTTCACAGGTGTCCTCCTTCCCGTCCTCCCAAGAGACTGAAGCAATGCGTGCCCCTCCCCCAGGCTGAGGGTGACTCACACAGGAGTGGCAGTGGGTAAAGTGGCCAGAGGAGCGATTCCCCACACCCCACTCTCCTGCCCTCTGGCCTCCCTCAGGGCTCCCCTAGGAGGAGGCTACAGCAGTGAGGCTCAGCCTCCCAGGCAGAGGTTAACGTGCGGGCCAGGGGCTGGAGGGTGGGGGTGCAAGGGTAGGTGACAGCCGTCCAGACTGTGGATTGTGGTGCTCGCACAGCTCTCTTCATCCTGCCTCCTTCCCTGTGGCTCTGCCTCCTCTGGAGTCTGAGACTCCCCTGAAACCTCTACCTGCAGCAGGAAGGCCAGTGTCATTGCTGTCCACATTCTATTGGTCAGGTCCTGCCAGATGGCCACAGCTCACTGGGAGGCACCGGGCGATGGAGGCTAGCTGCGTGCCCTGGACGGGAGGAACTGGGTTGCTGAGCCCTGGGCAGCTCCCCACCCGCAGCTCACAGCGCCCACTTTAGACTGGAAGCCAGGAAGGCCGGCGGCAGATCATGCTCTTCTCCATCAGGAGACAATCAGCTCACTCCAAGATAATTTGCTGTTGCCAGAGGTAGGATTTCCCCCTTCCTGGGCTTGTTGGTATTCCTGAAGGCAAATCCTCGCGAAGCAAATAAGTTAGATCCAGCGAATTTGCTGGCTAATGAGGCAGGATATGATGATGCAGTGGGTCTCAAAAGTGTCTGCTCACTGGAATCACTAGGCACTCTTAAAAATGCCAATGCCCACAAGCCTGTGATCTCAGTGACTCAGGAGGCTAAGGCAGGAGGATCACACAAGTATGAGGCCAGCCTCAGCAATTTAGCAAGGCCCTAAGCAACTCGGTGAGATTGAATATGGGAAAAAACAACAACAACAACAAAAAAAAAACGGGCAGAGGGATGTACCTCAGTAGTGTAAGTGTCCCTGGGTTCAATCCCCAGTACCTCCCTATCAAAAAATGACAAAGCCCAGGTCACATCCAAGACCAATGAAGTCACCACCTCTGGGGTGTATTTTTAAAACTCTAATAGACAAGTTTGGTTATGACTGTGGCTAAGGGTGTAGATTTTTGAATCAGGCTACTTGGGTCTGAAGCGAGGTTTTACTATTTAGGAGCTGTGTAGTCTTGGGGAAGTGACTTAACCTCTCTGTGCTTTGGTTTCCTTCTCTATAACATAGAGATAGTAGCAGTGTACTTATGAAGATTGTGTGAGTTAATATCTGCTTAGTGTTTTAAACAGTGTCTGACCCATGTGAGCACCATCCAAGTGTTAGAAATGCTGCTGCTGCTTCTTGAATGCCTGCTATGGTACAAGGCCCTTCACCAGTCCTGGATGATTCTGCTTTTGCTTTTCCGCAGCGCAGAAGCCAGTGAGCAGACCCCTGCTCTAGCAAGAACCTGATCAGACACTGCCAACCATTTGGGCCATTGTTCCTCATAAGAGTGTATCAGTTTGAGTCATGTTTCATGAAGCTGAGCAAAGAAACAAAGCCATCGGAGCAGTTGTAGAATTCCTGGCGTGGGAGGCCTCGGGACATGGCTTCCCAGGCGCGAACAGACCTGGAGCATGGCGCGGAGCCGGGGAGCTGGCTCCCCTGTGAGCCAGGTGTCAGGGTTGCCTAGTTCCAGGGAGGTCGGATTGGAGGGTGGTGCAGACTCAGAAATAAGACTCCAAGAGCACTGGAGGCCAAGTCTTTGCTTTTGGAATAACCGAAAGGCGAACGCTGGCTTGTGCTCACAGGAGAATCTCCAGGCCACCGCCAGGGGACAGGACATTCTTGAAAACTTGGGTCCCACTGGGGTGCGCACCGCTCGGTGCCAAGCCTCCCCTCGCTTCCAGAACCGAGGCGCGCATTCCGTCAGCCGACTGTCGCCGGCGGAGCCTCCTCCAACACTGAGTGACAGTCAAGAGCAGCCCGCGTCCCCAGCTGCGCTATTCCAACTCCGGAGTCGCGGCCCCGGCGCGGTCGCAGGCCCGCGTGGCGTGGGCGCTGGAGGCCGGTCCGCGCCCCGGGTCCTCTCCACGCGGCTGCAGCGCTCCTCCTCCGCCGCGGGACCTGGTTTTCCTCGAACCCTGCGGAAGCCGTCCCACCCGGCTTCGTTGCACAAGCCACGCCTGGAGGTGGCCCGGCCTCGAGGTCCTCCGTGCTCTGGAGCCACGGGTCTGCGCGCTTCTCTGCCGCCCCTCAGGGTGCATCTGCCGACGAGCCCCGGCAGGGGGCGCAGGGAGCCAGGGACAGGTGGCAGCCGTTGGAAAGCTGGGTGGCCGTGGCCAGTTGCCCTGATAGAAGCTGTACCTGGTGACCCGCCCCCATTCATTGGGAGCACTTCCTCCTGAAGAGATCTTGGGACACCCCGTCCGAGAGGACGCTGCCTTGTTTGTGCTTTTGCTTTGGGCCCGACCCGTGGTCGCCCGCGTGGGGCTGGCTTTGGGCATGTGTGGCAAGGAGCACCCCCACCTCGGTGCCAGCAGAGGGAGCCCGCGCTCTCCCTGCGGAACCTGGGGCTGGACCGCGTGCCCCCCAAGTGTGGCCTCTGCAGTGCGAAGGCTTTGGGAAAGTCCTATCCGCCTTCCTCTCTGGGTCTGTTTTTTTTTTTTTTTAAGAGAGAAAGAGAGAGAGAGATTTTTTAATATTCATTTTTTAGCTTTTTTTTTTTTTGATGGACACAACATCTTTATTTGTATGTGGTGCTGAGGCTCGAACCCAGCGCTACCGCTTGAGCCACATCCCCAGCCCCTCTGTGTCTGTTTTTTGGGTTGGGATTGAACTCAGGGCGCTTTACCGCTGAGCTGCATCCCCAACTCTTTTCTCTCTCTCTCTCTTTTTTTTTTTGGCGGGGAGGAGGGCAGGATCTCGCTAAATTGATGAATGTGGCTGGCCTCAAACTTGTAATCCTCCTGCTTCAGCCTCTCAGAGGCTGGATTACAGGCGTGTGCCGCTGCACTGGGCTCTTCTTTCACAGAGCTCACCTGTGACAGCTTCCCCTGAGTCAAGGACACTGCTTAAATGTCAATTTTTTTTTTCACGATCAATTTATCCCTGGAAATACTGGGTCACGCGGCAGCACACAGCAGCCCCTGTGCCTTGAGGCTTTCCTCATAGGTTGATAAGGAATATTTGGGGCCTGAGAGAAGAGAAATGGGCTTTGGATTCCCATCCCAGTCTCTTTGTTCTCCCTGGGGGGTGTCTAAAGGGGAGTGAAACAGAAGCTGTGGTCACTTCTCTGCTAGATCCCTTTCCCAGAAATGCAGGGTCCCCTCCCCAGTCCTCTGCTTAGGTCTGGGGTCAGGCAGGTGCCCTCCTGGGACGTGGTATTTACGTGGGGAGAGGGCATCGTAATCCAGATAAGCCATAATTTAATACAATGTTTTAAAAACAAAGTTAACACAAAAGCATCCGTAATGAACAAAACCTTAAAATGTCAAAGACAGGATCAGACGTGGGACTGTTTCGTGCACATCACTCCCAACCTGGTTGGGGCCCTGTGGGGTCGTACGGTTGGTGGCATCTCCTTGTGACGGAATCCCACCCCTCCCTCCCTTTGCTCATGCTTTCCTGCCTCCCCTCCGATCCTGAGATTGGGACAGGACCAGGCCGGGGAGGGGGCATGGCTGGAGGCAGCCACGGGCGCTGGGAAGGGGTGTTAGGCACCAGGGAATGGTCCCCAGGTCCCCAGTGGGAACTTGCTAGGAGCTGCTGTCACTCTTTGGACTTAATGTTATTAGCAAACCCTTGCTGGGGGGCTGTGCGGGGCTGAGCGGGGCCAGGTGACTTCAGGTGGCTCTGGCTGGCCCCCACCCCCACTCCCCATTGGACCCGACCCACCCTGCCACTCCCCTGGCAGCACCTGCCCCTTGTCTCCTCCTCTGGGGCTCCCTGCTCCCCTTGAGTCCAGTCCTTCAGGGTTTGGAGTCCCCACACCTCCAAGAAGTCTCCCCAGCCCACCTGCCTCTCCCGAGGCCGTTGTTGGACAACCTGATCGTGTCTGCTGAGTGTGGTTCTTGGGTGTGTGTGGGGGTGACTTTACCCACTAAGGAACTCTTCAGTTGACACAATTTGGGGGGTTGCTCCTGATCCCCCACCTGGTGCACAGAGGCCAGTTGCTGCTAAACACTGCTCAGACAGGCCCACCCCCAGCACAGGTCACTTGGCCCCAAATGTCCACAGTGCTGTGAGCCCTGAGCCAGAACTCACTGAGCTCTTGCTAAGGGTTCCGTGACGTCTCCCAAGAACCAGATTCGCAGCTTCTCATAACACCTGTTTGGGATTTGAGTCTGTCGCAGTCAGGGGCAGGCAACGTCCAAGTTCATTCCTGTTGCTATAACTGGATACTCGAGACTGGATAATTTATAAAGAGGAAACGTTGATTTCTGTGGTCCCTGAGGCTGGACCTTCTAAGAGCATGACTCTGGCATCTTCCAGGTGTCACAAGGTGAGGGCCTCGTGCTGTGTCATGACAGGGCGGGCATCACACGGCGTGGCCAAGCAGGAGGCCAGGAGGGGTCCTTCCTTAACGAAGCCTCTCCCGTGAGGACCCAATCATTCATCTGTGAGGGCGTCAGTCCTTCAGCTTGGCCCTCATGACACAATGGCCTCCCCCAAAGTCCCACCTCTCAGCACTGCTGCCTTGGGGACTGGGCTTCCAACATGGGACATTTTGGGGACATTTCAAATCATAGCAGACCGTGAAGCTGGGGTTTTCCCTCGTGGGCTCTGAATTTGAAGCAGGGAAGTCAGCGTGGGGCCACAATGTCACCTCTATTGCCAATAAGGGTTAGTCTGGAGGTGAGCGGCCAGGATGGGCTTCTTGAAGCTGAGTCTCAGAATACAGCCAGTTTAGTCATGCAGCCCAGGAAATGCTGATGATGGCCCCCCTGGGGTAGAGCCTGGAAGCTTACCTGATGGCCAAGAGAAGACAGAGTTTGCAGTCAGGCACTTCCCGAAGAGAATGGAGAAAGGAGCGGATCCCTACAGGTCTGGCTCTTCTTTTTGGAAACTGTTTAATTAGATAAGTCAGTTCTCTTCCATGGAGCGGGTGGACAAGAAGCCAGGATTGTAGGGAACAATCCTCTTTCTATTAAAGTTTGATGAATCAGTGAGGATGGGCTGGGTTCTGCTGCAATAACAAACATCTCTCAACTCTCATGGCTTGAAGTAACAAAAGTTTATCTTCTACTCACTCTCTACTGGTTGGCAGGGGATTCTGCTTATCACTCAGGGGTGCAGGCTGATCTTAGCACAAAGTTTCTAGGTTGGCTACAGCAGAGAAAGGGTGTGGAAATCTATGATCTTAAATGCTCTGCATAGAAATGATTGTGCATCTCACCTTGGCCAGGGGGTGAGAGAGAAGGCCACACTCAGCCTCAACAGACTGAGGAAATTCAGTCTTCTCCTTTTCCAGAAGGAGAGCCCAGGAATTGTGGCTGGGCTGCAGTAATGGCTGTCACAGAAGGGTAGGGAAGAAGGGTTCCCTGCCTCCTCCATCCTATCAACCCTGGCCGAAAGATACTTCTCTCGGAACCATAAGATGTTCAGGAGCTGTTCCCAGGGAGCCACGGCACAGGACAGATCCCTAGACAGAGAGGAGAAAGGCCCCGATCCCAGACATCACACCAAATGTCACTGTGAGGTGGGGCAAAGTGTCCCAGGCCTCAGTTTCCCATCTATAAAATGAGTGCCCTGCACTAGATGTGCTCGTTCCTGGGGGTCTGGATTCTACGGTTGGAAAGCGTCTTCTTTCCCTCTGCTCCCCGGGCCTTGAGGAGGCACGACTGTGTTGGACACTCAGCGTGTCCCGTCCCTGCAGGGACTGCACAGCGGCCTGACTCTGGTTTTCAGAGGTCAGGGTGGCTCCTCACCGAGCATCACCATGCCCACTGTCCCTTTCCCCAGAAGCAGAGCCACCGGCTTCCTGATGTCAGAAAGCCCGGCTGGGCTGGCAGAGCCACCTGTACCTGCAGAGTCGGGAGCTGGGGGGTCATTTTAAACCACGGCGGGGCTGGTCTGTTACCAGCTGCAGACCGTCGACACCCTCTGTGAGCGGCGATCCACTTCAGGGACAGCCACTCCCTAAAGGCCACCTCTGGACACACTGCTGCCCACACAGGCTGTGATGACCATGTGACCTCGAGGTGACAGTCACCCTTGGCCTTGGCATGACTCTTCCCCTGACTTGGGCGAGGAGAACTGCAGGTGCACGCGGCCACCCGTGATTACCCGCCTCACACGTCTCGTCGGCCCTCTAGGGTGGCTGCTGCTAATGCCTCTGGGGTCCTGGTTGCAGTCCCCTGCCAGGGGACCCACAGCTCTGTCAGGACCTTCTCCAGTACCAGGGAGCCCACTGGGACTCCAGGCAGCTAGTCCTATCTCAGGACAGCTCTGCCTGTCAAAGGCTCCTCCTCAGATTACAGAACTTGTGTCTCAGGAGTATTTTTCCTCTGGTCCTACTGTGGTCATACTAAGTACATCCATTCCTCTCCCTCCAAGCTCAGGCCCTGCTGTGGGGTCCCCTCCACCTCTGCCATTCTGATCTCTTTCTTCTGAACCAGGCAAGGGCTGAACCCATACTCCCCATGGCCCCTGTGCAGGCTGACTCAGTGGGATTTCACCTTCCTCATTGTAGATGCTCTGCTCCTATTGATGCAGCCAATAGCTGGCAGCTATTTGGGTAGTGGTCATATACTGAGCTCCCTACCAACTACCACCAAGAAATATCTTCCCCGTATGGTTTCTGATTTCTAAAAGACCGTTTCTGATACTTCCCCTTTCCCTGAATTTCCTGGAAAGTAGACCTGGCTTCCTGATCCTTGTCTGAGATCCAGTCCCAGCCATAGGTATCTCTGCTGCCATTGAGGCCACTTGGCCTCTTCTTGGACCTCACTGCTGGGAGCTGTCCCAAGGCCTCATGGGCATCCTGGGTCTGGAGAGAGCCCTGCTCAGGAGCCCAGCTCCCTGGGAATCCTGGGTAAGTCTTCCTCCCTCTCTGGAAGGGAGATCTCTTCATCTATAAAACAGAGAGGTCAACTTCATATGGCACTCTGTCACAACCAGAGAAAGGACCCTGGTGCCATTTCTCGGATTTTGTTCCGACATCCCGACGTGGCCTGCACTCGTTTGCATGGTATTTATTTACTTGGTGCTGGGGTTTGAACGAGGCTCTCCTGACACTAAGCACACAGCACCACTGGGCAGTGCCCGGCCCTCGGGACAGCCCCTGCGAGCCGCAGGAGAGCCTATGTTCCTGGCTGCAGCGGGGGCCTAGGGCACGTCTCCAACTCCCCACCCTGGTGGCTTCCATCCCTTGGCTCGTTCCGTCTTTCCCAGCCGGTGTCGCAGCCCGTTACTCACTTCAATTCCATAAGATCCCACCGTGGGGTGGCTGCGGGGCCCTGTGGACCAATCGCACATGGCGGTGGACATTGTGCCTTCCCCAGAACAGCAGGAAGGACATGCAGGTGTGCAGAGGCCAGAGAGCAAGCAGCAGCTCAGCCAGGAGCTGTGGCAGGAGGGAGGGTGGAGAGGGAGGGTGGAGGAGGGAGGTGGAGGAGGAGTCCCCACGGCTCCCACCTGCTCCTCATCAGGGTGATTCATCTCCAGAGAACAAGACCCGCCTGCTCTTGCGACACTGTGGAGTTCCCTGGGCTGGATCTGGAGGGGCTTAGGGTCGCCCAATCGGTGGTGGGTACGGGGATGGATGGGGCTGGGGGAGGGCTGTGTCCTTCCCAGGATTAGGAGCAGTCATGGCGAGACGTGGCCATTGACCACAGGTTCCCGGGCCCAGGACAGGGCCGAAGCCGGCAGTGGACTGGGGAAGAAGCATCTCCAGGAGCCCTTCATAGAGGCTAGGTGGGAGCCTCGTGGGCAGTGGAGCAAGGGGTGCTGCAGGACCTTCTGCTGACACGTCCCTCCACCCAGGGCGGGCGTCAGCACCTGGGGTGTGGCTCAGGCCTGATCCAGGTGGGAAGGGAAACCAGCCAGCGGTGCCAACCAGCCCCATCCACAGGAATCTGAAAAATGGCTCCTTCAGCCAAGGCAGGAATCTCTGCAGTGAGCAACAACCTCCCGGCCTCAGTGCAGCTGCCAGGCGCCAGGCCCTCCTGCTGCGGCTGCCTTCAGGAGGCTGGCTTCTCAGGGACCTTGTCACAGCGTGCCCTTGAACCAGCCTGGAGCTGTGCACTCAAAAGCTCAAGGCCGGCATGTGATCCTGGGAATGCTCTGCACCCCTAGAAAGGTTGATGAGCCACGAGCTGAAGGGGCTGAAGGCAGGTGGCAGAAGGACAAAGGCAGCTCAGGGAAGAGGGACGCCTGTCCATTCCTGTCCAGCGAGTGTTGCCGGCACCTCCTGCCTCTTGGCTCGGGAGTGTTGCCTGCAGAGCTGCCGCCTGGGGGTCTGGAAGTCACCAGCCTCTGCCCCTCCCTCGCCGCCCTTCCTACCCTGGCACACGGGGATGGACTCATAAGGACTCAAGGAGGGTGAAGGAGGTGGCCCCGGGACGTTGGCCCTGTGGGTGCTGTGGCTCTCCCTGGGCTTGCTCGCGGGCCACCTGCCCTCTGTCCCTAGACTGTAAATGAAGGAGCTGGGTCAGATCAGGGCTTGCAATCGCAGCCACCTGCAGTATGGTGCCTGTGCCACGCTGGAGGGAGGTCTCCCAGCCCACAGGGGGCGCTGTCACTCAGCATCCAAGAATCAGTGTCCTGGGAGCCCCAGAAGGCCAGCTCCAAGGGGCCCCGGAGTGGCGTCTGTGTTCACTGTGCTGGCAGTGCCTGCGATGGCAGACCAAAGGCGCGAACCGCCCAGTGTCACTCCACCTTCCGGGTGTTCGGGAGGAGCTGGAGAGTGGGTGTCTCTCTGGAGCTTGGGTTTGGATAATGCATCAGAAGCTGTTTGAATGCCACGCTGCCCGGGGCTCGCACTGGTGCATCCTGCCTGCTGACCCAGATCCAGGCTGCTGGGACCACACCTGCTCTCCAGGCACTCTGGACTGGAGCAGGATGGCAAGGTCATCGTCCCCAGGGTCCCAGCAGCCCAGCCTCACAGGATCATGTGTCCCCAGGGACACTGTCTGCTTTCCACTTCTGTGCGGCAGCATGAGGGCCGGCCTTTCTGTCCAGGCCAGGAGGCTGCCGGCTCAGTGTCTCGGGGGTCTGAACAGGACCTTTGTCCCTGTTCCATGGAGCTGATCTTGGCCCCAGGAGCACTCTCTCCTCCCCGGGGCCTTGCCATGACTGTTTGCCTGTTGGGGCTCAGTGGACATCCCACCTGCACACACCTGTCCTTGACCTGTACCACTGGCTTCCCTCACCTCCTGCTGAGCTTGGATCTGAAATGGCCCTAAAGGCCCTCATGTGAAAGGTTTGGTCCCCAGTCCCTGGCACCATTGGGAGGTGGGGCCTCCTAGAAGGTAGGTAGGTCACTGGGGTCGTGCCTTGGAGGAGCTGTTGGACTCCAGGCCCCTTCTCATCTCTCTTCAAGTGCTGGCTGCCAGGAGGGGGACAGGCTCCTCTGTCATGCACTCCTGCCGTGATGTGCCGGGCAGCCATAGGCCCAAGCAACACGGCCAGGTGACCATGGACTGAGACCTGGGAGACCATTAGCCAGATTAACCTTTTCCCTCATTAAGGGGATTATCTCAGGTAGTTTGCCATAGTGGCAGAACACTGGCTGGTGTACCTCCTCTACGTTCCCTATTTCAGTCCTTCACCACCGACTGACCAGTACTGCCGCAGTCTGGCTGGGCACACAATCACGAGCCACCACACAGCTTGTAGATTCAAACAGCAACTCTTTATTCCCGAACTCACACCAGCCGTCTACAATCACGTTCTGGGGAAATCCACGTTCTCTGCCCAAATTCACCTCCACTGGGCTTCTATCTCCCAAAAAATACTGTCTGAATCCCATGAGAACTCAAGGGGAACTCAGGCAGCAGGATACGCCCTATTTCCAGCAGGAATAACCTTAAACCTTAAACCTGGAACCTAAACCGGGAACGCCTTAAACCCAATTATCCTAAACCAGGAACACCCTAAACCCGGATCCGCCCTGGTCCTTGAGCAAGGTCACCTACATGCAATGTCACTGCAAAATGTCCTATTTCCACGAGTCCTTCCACTAAGCAACATGGGGTACGCTGGCAAGGAAATTGTCATACCTACTTGGCTAATGGCTCCCAGCACAGTACCTCCAACCCCCGGGAACTGTGGCTGTCCATCTGGCAAAACCCAACCTGGAGCAGTCCGACTGCCTGCCTGCCTGCCTTCTGGAGCTTGCTGAGCGCTGTAGAAGGAACGTGCACATCAAATTCATGCTTTCCAGCTTCAGCAGGGCCCCGAGCCCCTGAATCTCTTCATGCTTCCTTAGTGAGTTGACTCTGACCGTCGACCATCACGGACCCCCCAGCAGGCCATCCTCCCCCAGCCCTACGCCCTGGTCCTCCGCCTCCCTCCAAGCCCTCCCTCCTACCTGAAGCCCACCTGCCTCTGTTCTGCTGCTGCTTCTGCAGGAACGTGCCCTTTCCTTATTTTGCTTGGCCAATGGCCAGGTGTTTGGGATTTGGGTCATCTGTCCTTCCTGTGGGAAGCCCTCTCTGAGGGCTCCTCCTAGCCACCCGGCCGGGCCCATCTCTGCACTCTCACCCCATTCTCTCCCCGGGGAATGGGGCGGTGCTCCTGCTCTGTGATCTGCTCCTGGTTACTGTCCTGTGGCCACAACTGAAGCAGAGACACGGTCAGGCCATGCGTCAGGTCCCCGGTGGCAAGGAGAGCATGGTGGGCCAGGGGCCAGTGGGTGCTGACCAGTGCGTTGCAAGTGGCCCAGGGCAGTGCTTCCCCCAGCTGTCCTCCCCTCCTGTACCCCACCCTCTGTTGAAACTCAGCCCACAGCTCACCTCCCCATCCCTCTGGGCAGCCAGACCTTGTGGGCAGGAGCTTGGGCTGAACCTCGGTATATTCCTCACAGCTCAGAACATTCTGGACAAATGGAGATGTAACAAGACACCCTTCCTGGATGCCTGTATGAGTTTCCTGTTGCTGCTGTAACAAATCACGCAGACTCAGTGCTTTGAACAACTCAGATTTATTCTGTGACGGTTCTGGAGGTCAGGTGCGGGCAGGGCCTGTTTCTAGAGGCTCTTCTGGAGGCTCCAGGGGGATCTGCCCCCTTGGTTTTCCCTGCCTCTGAGGGCGCCTGCAGTCTTGGCTCACAGCCCCTTCCTCCCTGGCTCTGACTTCTGCATGTGTCCCCACATCTCCTCTGACTCTGAGGACCCTTGTGACTATGTTGGGCACCTGGATAATCCAGGACCATCTCCCCACCGGGAGATCCTCATCTTAATGACACCTACAAAGCCCCTGTTACCCTGTCAACTAACCTCCCCAGGGTCTAGAAACGGGCTCCGGATGTCTTTGGGGGTCATTATTTGGTAGATGGTCATCTGACCACCACTGTAGTCTTTATGAGGATGGAACGATTGAAACGGAGGCCACGATTCTCCGTTCTCTGCTGCTTCAGCTCCGCCCGGACAGCGGGACGCAGTCTTTCCTGTGGGTGGAGGACAGCGCCTCGAGGCTCCGGGGGGTGCATCGTTTGTAAAGCTCCCAGAGCTTGGTCCTGAAGAGCCGGCCCACGAAGACGTAGATCACGGGGTTCAGGCAGCTGTTGGCGAAGGCCAGGGAGTTGGCCAGCTGCAGGCCCAGGTCGATGGGCTCCTCCCAGGAGCAGCCCCGGACGGCCCCCACCCGGAACAGGAACTCCAGGAAGGCGAAGAGGTGGTAGGGCGCCCAGCACACCAGGAAGGCCCCCACGAGCGCCAGGATCAGCGCCGTGGTCTTGCCGTCGCTGGGGCCCCCACACCGGGCCCTGCCGACGGCCTCCCGCCCTCGCAGGGAGGCCAGGATGTGCCCGTTGAAGAAGAGGATGGCGGCCAGGGGGAGCAGGAAGCCCAGCACGGTCAGCTCCACCATCCTGGCCACGTGCCAGGCCTGGTGGGGCAGCAGCAGGACGCAGGCGGAGATGTTCAGCTCAGGGACGGCTTCCACGGACCGCAGCAGGAACGTGGGGGTGCTCAGGAGGCCCCCCACCACCCAGATGAGCGCACAGGTGGCCTGGGCCTGCCGGCGTCGCCGCCGCCTCCGGCTGGCCATGGGGTGCACCAGCACCTGGTAGCGGTCCTGGCTGATGGCCACCACCAGGAAGATGCTGGTGAACAGGTTGGCCTTGATGACCCCGCTGACCACGCGGCAGAGGAGGGTGCCGAAGGGCCAGTGGAACTCGTTCCAGATGTTCTCCGCCCAGAAGGGCAGGCCCAAGACGAACACCAGGTCGGAAGCCGCCAGGTTGGCGAGGTAGATCTCCGCTGCATTCAGTCGCCGGCGTGGCAGGAGGAGGACGGACAGGACGAGGAGGTTCCCCAGGAGGCCCAGGGAGCAGATGGCAAGGAGGAAGGTGGGCAGCACTCTGTGCAGCAGGGCCCAGGCCTCGGAGGCGCCCTCGCAGGAGGTGGCGTTGGGAGGGGCCTGCAGGCTGCCGTTGGAGGACTGGAGCTCCAGGAGGACCTGGGATGCCATCCACAGTGACCTGAAATGAGAAGAGTCGGGGCTAGCGCAGGGGAGGCAAAACCCAGCCCACGGGCCACCCTGCCTGCGCCTGCTCTGAACAATAAAGTTTTATTGGCACATGTCCACATCACTTGCATATACCTGTGGCCATTTCCATGTTACAACAGCAGAGTTGACGGCTGCAACAGCACCCCTGGCCTGGAGCTGACCCTACTCACCAGCTGTTCCTCTAGAGGAGGAGGTTGCTGATGTCTGGTGGAGAGGAAGAGAACAGGACTTTGCCCTTGAGTTCAAATGCTGGCACAACCACTTGTGGCCTGCGTGGGCCCACTGACTTTTCCTTTCCTTTGGGGATCTGTCTATTGAGTGCTTAGCGTGGTGCCCGGGGGAAAAGAAAGTGCTCAAAAGAAGGCGGCAGCGATTAGACTTACTGGAGACCATTTCATGATTGTTACGAAAGAGCTGAACAAACGTTTAGTGAGCATCTACTTCCTGCACTTTGCAAGGTCCTGGAGATTCACAGGACAGAGCAGCCCCAACTCTGTGGGGCTTGCTGCCTGGAGGAGATGCAGGGTCATAACCTAAGAGGGGACACACACAGGGCAAGAAGGAGGCACAGCCAGGGGAGCTGCTGGGGCTGGGCTGGCAGGGTGGATGGGTGGGGGCAAGAGTGAAGTGTTTCTGGAAGAAGATTCTTCTGCGCTTGGAAAACTTGGGCAATTGGATGGGAAACAGAACACTCCCACTCATCAACGGCTGCTAGGTTCCAGGCACAGCTCTAAGTGTGTTACATTTAAGTATTTCCTCATTTAATCTTCCAGCAGCCTGTCGTCGCCCTATGACCAACTGGACTTGTGCAGGGGGAGGTGTCTGTTGGACATGGAGTAGCGATGCCCAGTGTGCAATTAGGTATGCAAACCCGGTTTTCAGGGACAAATCTGGGATAAGGAAAAGTAACCGAGTTGCAGGCTCATGGAGGGAACCCTGGAGGGGGCGTGCAGATGGAGGGGGAGGGACAGAAGAGCAGGAGACCCGGGAATGATGCTTTGGTGTCTGTGAAGTTCCACGGCACGCAGGACGGGGCAGCTCTGATACAGAGCAGGAGGAAGATCTTGCTCTTGCCACCGTGGGACTGTCATTTATGGCAGGGCCCCAGTCCGCCACGGATGTTCGCTTTGCAGTCTGGCAAAATACTTTAAGTTTGCAGTGAGCTCTTCTGCATGACAGGCCCTGAACCAAATGTCGAACAAAAATCCAAGTCTGGACTTTCTGTTTCTCAAGGAGGGGGCCAGCGTGCAGCTCCTGAGAGATGTTCGTGGCGAGTCCCGCTCCATGATGCGGAGGGGTGGGGTCGGCAGAATCACAGCCCCCAAAGGTGTCTGGGTCCTTGCCCCTCCCCTGGGGCCCATGAATATTATCTTTCATGATGTCATTGGATCATGGGTCATGGGGTGGGGAGTGTCCTGGGTCATCCACATGGGCTCCATGGCATCCTGCGGGTCCTCGTAAGGGGGGTGGGCAGGTCAGGGAGAGATGTGACCACGCCATGCTGGGGCCTAGAAGATGGGGGAGGGGCTGCACGCACAGGAGGAGCTGGCCTCTGGGAGCTCCGGAGGAACACGGCCTGGCCACCCCTGACCTTAGCCGTGGCTTCCAGAAGTGTAAGAGAATTAATTAATTAATTAATTAATTTGTTTCAAGCCACGGAATTCGTGGTGCTTTGTTGGAGCAGACACAGGACACTGATGCCCAGCTCAAGATGTCAGCTCCCCCACCTATGCAGGAGCCTCAGCTTGGATCTGACGGGGTCAGCAGGCTTTGCCCTCCACTCCACAGCAGCCACAGCACGTGTCTGCTGAAGCCAGGGTGGTCTTTACTAGCTGGGGTTAAAGTTGGCCAGAGGAGAAATCTTCCTTCCTTAGTTCTTAGCTTCAGTGCTGAAATTTTTCCTGGCACGTAGTAAGTGCTCAGTAAACCACAGCTCTTGATGGCAGTAATTTGCTCTGCTTTGAAAAACTCACTGGGGACACTGGGCATCTCTACCAAAGATGGGAAGTCTGTAATTTCTAAGTGAGGTTTTCTGAGTTTCCCTGGCATGGGCTATGTGGCAAGTTCAAAATTTTCTTCACTAAATTAGCCCTCCTCAGATGAACTCCAATATCAACAGTCAGGTGGTGACAAGGACACTGGGAATATAGACAGAGTGGGTGAGAAGTCAGCACGGTCAAGAGCAAGGCGGTGCTTCCAAGCCGAACACAACCCGAGCAGTGATTGTCCTTAGGAAATCTTGTAAGCCAGCTGGGAGGGATTTATTTTCATAAATCAGAATCTGTATATGGTGAGGGCAGAGTCCCTGTGAGGGCAGATGGCTGTATTTGGCACTGATGAGTTACTTTTGTTTTCTTTTTTATTTCCTACAGTCCTTTATTTGTTCTTTTTAGATATACGTGAGAGTAGAATGTATTTTGATGTATTCTACATACATGGAGTAAAACTATTCTACTTAGATCCCATTCTTGTGGTTGAACATGATATGGAGTCATACTGGTGGTGAACTCACACATGAACATAAGAAAGTTCTGTCTGATTCATTCTATTGTCTTTCCTATTCCCATCTCCCCTCCCTTCATTCCCTTTTGTCTAATCCAATGAACTTCTAACCCCCCAACCCCCATTGTGTGTTGGCATCCACACATCAGAGAGAACATTCAGCCTTTGGTTTTGGGGGATTGGCTTATTTCACTTAGCACGATAGTCTCTAGTTCCATTCATTTAGAGGCAGAAGCCATAATTTCATTCTTTATGGCTGAGTAATACTTCATTGTGTCTATATACCATTTTTCTTTACCCTATTGAAGGGCACCTAGATTGGTTCCATAGCTTAGCTATTGTGAATTGAGCTGCTAGACACATTGAAGAGACTGTGCACTGTAGTATGCTGATTTTAAGTCCTTTGGGTATAGACCGAGGAGTGGGATAACTGGGTCAAATGGTGGTTCCATTCCAAGTTTTGTGAGGAATCTCCACACTGCTTTCCATAGTGGTTGCACAACTTGCGGCCCCACCAGCAGTGTATTGTGTGAGTGTGCCTTTCCCCACATCCTCACCAACACTTATTGTTGCTTGCATTCTTGATAATTGCCATTCTGACAGGAGTGAGATGGAATCTGATAAACAAATTCAGCAAAGTAGCAGGATATAAAATTAACACCCATAAACCAATTGTGTTCCTATACAGCAAAGAGGAATCTACTGAAAAAAGAAATTAGGAGCACTATCCCATTCACAAGAGCCTGAAAAGCAACCACCACCACCACAACAAACAAAAACGAACTTGGGATTCAATCTAACAAAAGAGGTGAAAGACCTCTACACTGGAGACTCCAGAACACTAAAGAAAGAAACTGAAGAAGACCTTAGAAGATGGAAAGATTCCCATGTTCTTGGACAGGCAGAATCAATAGTGTCAAAATGGCCCTACTACCAAGAGCATTGTACAGATTTAAAGCAATTCCTATTAAAACCCCAATGACATTCTTCATAGAAATAGAGAAAGCAGTCATGCAACTCATTGGGCAAAACAAGAGGCCCAGAAGAGCCAAAGCAATCCTCAGTGAGAAAAGTGAAGCAGGAGACATCACAGAACCAGACTTAGATCATCCTGCAGAGTCTAGTGACAGAGACAGCAGTGCGGACGAGTTCCACTTGACTGTGACATAAAGGGTGACGGGAACCTTCCCTAGCTGCTCCAAACACTCTTCCTCATTCCCCTAATCTGAAAAAGCAATTAAAGCCCAAACCAGGCATGAGATTGATCAGAATTATTTTTGTTAAGTAATCTACACTTAAGAATATAGATGCTGCCAACATACAGGTGTAAGGGAAGCTTTCCGTTTGTTAGATTCTTTTTTTTTTTAAACAGATGTGATCTCTTCCTTTTTAGATTCATAAGAGAGAAAAAAATAAAAGGTGGTCATTTACTTACCGGAATGGAAAATGAAAACGCTCACAACTTGGGCTGAGTCTTCTCCTGGCGAGGACAGCCTTCGGAGGTGTTCTGTGCTGGGACCTCTGGGGGCATGTGACAGCCTTCAGTGAAACCGTTTCTGCTCCTGTGATGTCACGGGGAGGGGGGGTTGGCTGAAAAGTGAGTCTTGGCTGGAGAAGGTGGTCCGGCTTTGGAGAGGGAAACTCACTGTCCTTTCGCTTTGCACTTGGGGTGGTGAGAGATTACTCAGCCTCCTCTCCCCGCTTCTTGGGTAACATCCGGGAGGCTGGCCCTGCTGCCCGAGACGCGCACCGCACACAGGCCCTGCATCCCAGTGTTGGCACCGTGCAAACCTCCGCCTCTGCTGAGGGGTGATCTCCCTGTCACAGTCGGCCCCCCAGTGCCTGGGACTCGGCCTCAGTTTGGCTGGAGATGGCTTGCGCCTCCCCTTTTGCATTTTGGTCATGAAGGGTGGGTGGCCTGGAATCCACCCGCGTGGACAGTGACACACACAGCAGGCGGGGCAGAGGCTGACTCACGGGGGGGGGGCTCGGGGATGAGTGAGACCTCGGCGCGTCCCCCGTCCTCCCGGGCAGATCTGGAGTCTGGTTTTGATCTGTCTGCGTTGGTGGAGTTACACTACGCAGGACCCCACATTTCAGAAAAGAGGAAATTCATTCCTGGCTTTCCTGGGGGGAGGCAGGCAACGGGCCCTTCCTCAGGAGGCCACTGACCAGGAACCCAGCTGTGCCAGCTCCCCGGCTTCTTGCAGGGCCTCACCTGCCAACTCGGGGCTCCTGAGGGGCCGGCCCCCCCGCCGCGCCCCCACGCCTGCCGCACAGAGTGTTCCTTTGTCTGCAGAATCGGGCCTGGCCTGGCTCTCCTGTTTTCTGTTACTGATGTCCGGGGGATGGACGCACTCTCGAAGGGGGTCCAGGGGCATTCCAAGATCGGATTGGTAGAGGACACGTGGGGAGCTGGCATGGGCCTCTGGGGACATTCCTTACCATCCAGGCACCTCTCGGGGGGGTGGGGGGCGTTGGGCAGGGGCCTCACACTGTCCTTGGGTGGATTTTAGCCAGAGAACAGCACCGAGTCCCCTTCTTTCCTCCTGTGGCTACGCAGCGGGGGTCTGGCTAGCCAGCCACTGACGACGCCTCCCTCAGCTGGGAGATGAGACTGCCCTGGTCTGGGAGGCTCCTTCCCAGCTGTCCCCCTGCCAAGTGTCTATTTACTCTCCCGCGGCCGGAGACAGTCCTGCCAAGAGGGGGGCTCCGCGGGTCTGAGCTCAGCTTTGCTCACCCGGAAGACGGAGGTTGGAGAGAACGGCCCTGTGCAGGGCCACTGATGGGGGCCGAGGAAGCCAGACTTCCAGGGGTCAGTCTGTGGCGGCCTTGACCGAGGCGGGGGAGCTCTCTGATGAGACTCGTCCAGCTGTCCCTGGCCCTGGATGGAGACTGGGAAGCAGACCCTTGGTCCAAGGGAGCAGAGGGTCTCCCTCGGTGGGGAGTGGGCCAAGGGCAGTGTGAGGAAGCCCCCCGGCTCCGTGCTCACCCACCAGGCAGGTGGACAGATGCACAGAGTCACAGTCGTGATGGTCCACTTGAGCGGGTCCCGGGCATTCAGAGACCCCAGGTGGGGCGTGGGCCTGAGCCCACGGGCTGGCTGAGGTGCAGGCCTGAGCGCTGCTCCAGGACAGGAAGGGGCGGTTGGCGGCACAAGCTCCACTGGGCCAGGGCTTCTGAGGACGAGGAAAGTCCAAGAACCCAGCCTCCGGCTCCAGCCCTGCGCCCACCGGCCTGGGAGAGGAAGGGCCGCCCACCTGGCAGTGGGCTCACGAGACCCTCTCCTTAGGGGAGTTGTGAGGCCCCCACGGTGAACATGGTCTGGGACCTGGACCATGGAGATCTCCCCAGGGACACTTGGAAGGGACTTGTGGCTGGGAGAATCAGCTATGCTTCTCCGTCTTCTAAAACCTGTCAGGCCAGGTCACTTCTGAACTTGAAACCCTCCTAGGCTCTGTGCCAGGCACAGGCAGGGGCTGGACAGTGGCCTACAGGGCCATACAGGCCAGACCTGGCTACCTCCCAAGCATCCATCTCATGGCCCTGCCCAGCTCTCCCAGCAGCCCTGGGCCTTCTTGCTCTGTTTTGGACACGCCCTATCCTCTCCCACTTCAGGGCCTTTGCACTGCCAGCTCCCTCGGCCCACCCTTCCCAGAGATTCACACCCTCGCTCTCTCAGCTGCTTCCCATCTCCACAAGTCCCTCAGGTGAGAGAGCCTCTGGAACAGCCTCTCCTTTTGTGCCCAGCTCTGTGGTTCTTCACAACCCTGTCACCTCCTACATGTATGCACTCCTGTGTCTGTGTTCACTTCCTGTCTTCCTCGCCAGCATTTGAGCTCCACAGGGCAAGGAACTTATCTCTGTGGATCAAAGTCCCATTTCCTCTCTCAGAGATGATACACAGTAGTTGCTCAATAAATACTTGCTGAACGAATTCATGACCCCAGGCATTTATAGATAAAAGCATCAACAGTTTGTCTTATGCCAACAAACATGTCTTTGCTCTTGGACTGGAATATGCATCGCCAGCCTCTGGGCCTCCAGCCTGCAGACAGCACCTCAGAGGACTTCTTAGCCTTCATAATCACACGAGCTAATTCCTCATGATAAATCTCTCTTTGTCATCTATTTCTCAGGAGAGTCCTAATAGGCAGAGTCTGGGGAGACTGCATGGAGGGGGGACATTTGAGCTGGGTTTTGAGAGATGGATAGGAGTTGGAAGGCTGAGAAGGGCGTGTGCAAGGACAGCGTGTGCATTATAAAATGCAGAAGCCCTGTGCGAGGCCCCTGGGAGCTCGGAGCAGGCCGCACGCCGCTCTGATTCTTCTTTCCAGGAAGACCACTGGGTCCAGCTGGGTTTGGAAAGACTGCCCTGGGCAGGCCTTATATGGACCCATGGTTTGGTGCAGAGAAGATTAAACAGAGCTCCTCAGGGCGGAGTGAGTGGTGTGCTGAGTGGGTGCAGGAGAGGGGCCAGCCCCACTCAAGACCTCTGGGGACAGTGGGGGACTTGGCGGTCTTAGGAATGTTCCAGTCCTGCCTACTTTTGAAAGTTGCTGGGAGAAGCCAGGGCCAGGGCCAACGCTGCACTGTCTGGCTGCCCGTGGGCACCCTGGGCATGAAGTTGCCCCTGTGTCTTCCCATCCTGCGCCCTCCTGTTCAGCAGCCTTGATGCCTGGTGGTCGTGTGCAGCAAAGAACGAGGCGGAGACGTGATGGCTGCCTTTACGGTGCATGGGGTTGCCTTGGGACGGCCAGCACCTAACTTGAGCATTGGCCACACTGATCCCCAGGACAGGAATGCTTCCAGGGGCTGCAAGACTCTGGGCACAGGGCTACTGGGATAGCTGAAGACACCTGTACCCCTTCTGGAAGACCTGGGATCACTCTGGACTGTTCTCGTCCTGGATGGAGGGCAGCTACCAACTGAAATGCATGTGTCATTATAATCCATGAGCTCTGTGAAAAAAAAATAATAGGACACAGTGGCCCATGACACAGAGAGGAGTGGGGACTCGTGCTCAGGGAGGCTGTTCAGGGAGGCAGCACGTCCTGTGCCAGGTCCTGGAGTATGAGAAGAAACCAGCTGTGGAGTAAGAGGCACACACAGCATAAGCAAAGGCCCTGGGGCTCAGTGGCTGGAACAACTGAGGAGGCTGTGTGCAGAGTGTGGATATCTGGAGAGTGGTGGGGCAGGCAGAGGCCATCTCGACCCAGCCTGCTAGAGCACTGTGGGGAGTTTGGAGTTTCCTGGTTCAATGACATCGAAAGGGAGGGAGGGAAGATCAGGCAAAGGGAACGCTGAGCTCTGAGGCAGTCCCCAGGAGCCCCAGGCAACCTGTGGGGGTTCTGATGCTGAGATAAACCTTCAGAGCTGCTAGGGGGTGAGACAAGGGGGTGAGACGGCTGGGGTGCCCTGCAGATGTGGCCTGGGCCCTCCCGGTGGCCCAGCACCACAGCCAATGGGGAAGGAAGCTGTGTTTGGAAGATCACCTGGCTCCTGTGTGGCAGATGGGTCACAGGTGGGGGGCGGGCAGTCAAGGAGGAAGTGAGCTGGTGCGGGGACTCCCTGGGGACACATAGTAGGTGGGAGAGGGCAGGAGGGGGATCCAAGAGCTTTCCCAGATCTAGATATCTACCTACCTACCTACCTACCTATCTACCTACCTACCTATCTACCTACCTATCTACCTACCTACCTGTCTACCTACCTACCTGCCTACCTACCTACCTACCTGCCTGCCTACTTACCTACCTATCTGTGGGTCTATCCTCCATCTCAAGAGTTCTTTCAAGGACTTGGCTTATAGGATAGGGGGTCCGACTGAGACCAAGCTTTGCAGGGGTCCCTTAGGAACCCAGGCAGGGCCGATGCTGCCATCTTGAGGCAGAACTTCCCCTTCAGGGACTCTGGGTGTTTGCTCTCAGCCCTGCACTGAGTCCACTGTGGAGAAGCCCAGCTGGTTGCCAAGGGCGACCTCCTTTATGTACTGCCAGGGGTCTATAAGGTGCTAACCCCCTCTGCCAAGTGCCCCACTGTAATACCCACGTTCACATCCATCTAAGTAACTGTGGAAGGATCGCGGCCACATGGGTACATGAAACCCTCCGTCACACATGGTATGTAGAGCCATAATTCTGTCTGAGATTAGTCAGAGGACCATGCAGACAGACAAGAACAAGGGTTAGGATGGAGGCCCGGGGAGTCCAACATTTAGACTTCAGGTGAAGAAGGAGGTGCTGGGCAAGGAGACCATGAAGATCCAGGCGCCAATCAAATCCAGGAGGCTGGGGTTCCACCCATCAGATGGAATGGGCCCGCCCCCTTGCAGGACTTGTCAGGGCCTCTAACATGCACACAGGCACGTGGAGCCCCGTGAGGAGGCGTGCTAATCACATTTCCTGGACTCATTTAATCAGAAACCAGGGCGGTGGTTATTTATTTATTTATTTAATTGTGAACCTTTGGGAAACTCTGGGGAATAAATAATGACACAAATAGTCAAAATTGTGAAAGTGGCCCTGCCCTCGGATTGCCTAAAAGGGCCCTGAGAAATGCCATCTGTGGGCAGGACGGGCCTCTTGAATTCCCCATCCTGAAGGTGAGACGCTGGGGCCTGACTTGGAGGTGAGTGGAGTGGAAACGCCTAGCCAGGGCTTGAATCCCCGCTCCACCCCTGGGGGCAGGGCCACCTGGGCCCTTCTCTGCCCTCTCCAGGAGCCGCTCTGCAGAGCTGGGGCATCGGATGAGGTGGAGGCAGCCGGGCTTGGTGGCTCCTGGAAGGAGCCGTTCCTGAGGTCGTCATCTTGCTGTTGCACAAGACAGAGGGAGTGTCAGCCCAGGGCCACCGGCTGTCCTCATGCAGCCAGACCTGGAGAGGAAGCAGATGCCTGTCGCTGGCCACTGTGGGGGTCACGGGTGACTCCTGTGGGGGAGGCTCGAATCCCCCTTCTGGCCATGGTTCAGGGCTGTGGATAAACAGCCTCCCTCCTGGTGGGCTCGGCCCAGCTGGGCCCTTTGGTGGGAGGCTCCCTGAGTCAGCCGGCCCTGGGGCCTGCGGGTGAAGACAGGAGCAGCACACCAGGCCTGGGGCCCTGGAGGAGGGGGCCTGGGCTGGCCCCTGAAGTGCCGTGTGACTTGGGAGAGGCCTCAGGACCCTCTGTTTGGAGGTGGCACGGCCTGTCTTTCCTAGGAAGCCCTCTCTCACGGCTCACAGGAGGTGGCAGGGCAGGGACTAGGCCTGGCCCCAAAGTTCTCCCCCTGCACCTGATATTCTACCCCAGTGGGAGGGGGGTGAGAGGAGCCACCCAGAGGCAGGTAACCGTGATTCTAGGTGAAGTGTCGCTGCAGGCGTCTCTGCGCGGGGACTTAGAGCCAGAGCAACAGAAGTGGCTGCCAGGAGTGGCGGGAGGTAGAATTAGGCACGACCCTGATGGGTGGGGGTTCTCTTTTGGGGTGATGAGGAGGGTCTGGCATTAACAGCGGCCACGGTCGCCCAACTCTGTAGATAGCGAAAAGCTGGGGTGGGTGGACCGTATGACATGTGAGTCATCTCTCGACAAAACTGCTGTGACAAATGTGAGCACAAGGAGCGGCCACTGTCCCTGGGGGAGGCGACAGTGCAGAGGGCATGTGCAGGTGCCCCGTGGGGAGGGGCTCCACCGCAGCACGCCCACCCCAAGGTGAGGATGTCCTATGTGGAAAGCGCACTGGGTCCCCCCTTCCTCCCAGCCTCCCAGCGGGCAGCTCGGGGCGCTGTCCACTCACTGGTGGTCCTCGCCCCCCCCCCGACGTCGGACAGAAGAGGCTGGACACCCAAAGAATCGTCAGGAAGCAGGTTTATTGACTGTAGGGTCCAGAGGGGCAGATGCCTGAAATTCTCTGGATCTTGAGTCTGGAAATTCTTGGAACCTTATCCCCAAGGGGACTGGGGGGTGCTGGATGCTTCCATTTTTGTAGAGTCTACATAAAAGAATATTTTTTCCCTTGAGTTCACAGAGAGTGCTTTTGGTCCCATGTTTTTTTAGATTAGTCAGAGGTTTTACAACAAAAGCAGAAGCGACACCATCAAGTCTCCGGTCACACTCAGTTTTTGCAAGATGGAGCAACTCTGCCTCACAAGACATAGGAAGCTCTGCCCCACATGGGGTTTTTTGTAGGAATTTTGGCTGATGGCCTGTGTAAAAAGCTTTCTGACGAGAGGAGGAACTTACAAGTTACAAATATGGTGGGGGTTTCTGCTGGATTATGGTGAGGGTCCCCCAGGTGGGGGTCTCCCGGGTGGGGGTCTCCTGGGTGGGGGTCTCCGGTCTGCTTGACCTCCAGCCTGCGCCTTGGTGGCTGCCGCTGTCCACCGAGAGAGGATCAGATGGCTTATGGCCAACCCAGGGAAGATCTAGGTTCAAAATTCAAAGTACGGTTCCTACCGAATATTTGAAAAATTGTAAGTCAACCCTTGTGAACTGAGGGCCCTCCACTCAGGAGCACAGAGTCCCTCGGGTGCTCAACACAGTGTGAAATACTTGATGGGCCTCTTCGCCTTAGGCCTGGCCACAGCCAAAAACCGCAAACAGACTTAAACTTTCAGCAGTTGCATTGCAAACCACGACCTCTGTTACTCGTGGCTGACCACACGTCCCCTGGGCCGGGGCTGGGGGACAGTCAGGAAGCTGTGTGAGGCCTTGCAGTGGGGTCAGGGTCAGGTAATATGGTGATGACCCAGGACACAGCTGGTTCTTGGCCTATGGAAGCACAAAGATGCCTCTCAAGTGGCTCCCTAAGTCAGCGTTGCCCTGATCTGGAGCAGGAGTTCCCATGGGGTCACTTGATGTCCAGTTTGCTGCTGGCTCTGCCTCCCGTTTTATAGACAAAGTGATGTCGACGCGGTGGGATGGTCAAGACCACTCAGCAAGAGCGAGCCCAGGGCAGGACTGGCTGGCAGGGCATCCACAGCCATGCTGTCCTACAGCCTGTGCCCCAGCCCTGATCCGGGAGCGTGTGTGAGTCCTTCAAAGGTGGCTTGGCTGCAGACTGGAGACCTGGGAGATGGTGGTGGCTAATATTGGAGGTGGAGAGACCAACAGAGGACAGGTGGACATGGAAGTGGGTAGATCAAGCTCACACTCATGGGGTTGAGTCTCAAAAGACGTGCCAACCCACCAGGTGGGAGGCATTAAAAAGAGGTGCATTGAACAGTGAGCCCCAGGGTTCTGGAGGGCAGACTGAGCAGTGCTATAGATTTTAGATTCTTTCTTTTTCTGTAGTGGGGATTAAACCCAGGGGCACCCAGGGGCTAACACTGAGCTCAGCCCCCAGTCCTTTTTATTTTGAGACAGGATCTCACTAAGTTGCCCAGCCCCATCTGGAACTTGCAATCCTCCTGCCTCAGCCCCTGTCCCCCCCCAGGGCTGTGCTACTTATGGAGACACAGAATGCAAGTTCTGTTTAGCGAAGGACAGAACTGAATGAAGGACACTGAGGCGGATGGGTACAGCTGCCCTGAGAATGCGCAGGCAGTGGCTCTTACTCTGGATGTTATTCGACTCCTGATTTGAAGGGAAGGTCAAGTGTAGGCACTCAAAAATACATCCAGTGTGAATGAAGACTGAACCTCGGCCGTCTGTGATTCTGGGCCTCGTGGGCACCCAAGGGAGCTGGTGAGGAGCTCCCCATGGAGGGATCTAGGAAATTTGTGAAGCTCCATCATTGCAAAAGCACGAGACCCCTGATCTACACGCCAGAAGCCGGAGGAAATCAGTGGACCCCCCAGCCCCCCAGGCTTGCAACTTCCCAAGGCAGCATCCAGGGACAGAACTCAAGGTTAGGGAGCTGTGACAAGTGAAGGGGCCACGTGGGACAAGACGCATGCTCACAGGGTCCCCCTTCCTCGTGGCTGCTGAGCTGCTCTAATGTACAAGTGACAGCTTTGGGCTCTTTCCGGGGACAGACCTCTCCACCTGGGGATCAACACCACCCACGGGTGGCTCCCCTCTGGCCGACGCAGTCTTGCCCCAGACCAGGCAGAACATGAGGAGCCCAAGGCTGTGACCAGCTGTAACCAGCAGCTCCCTGGGGAAGGAAGTTGGGGGGAGACTTTTTGGCGACAAAATCAGAGTCAGATTGGCCAGGAATTATGGGCTCACTGCACCCCAATCCTCCTGGGGTCTAACAGCTGGCTGCTAATGTTCACTTCCTGTTCCACTGAGCTCACTGCTGCAGCGCTGCCTGGCTCTAAGCTGCCTGATGCTGGAGTCCGGGCCACGGCCCCTCCACTGGCACGGCCCCTGAGGCTTGGCATGGTGCTGGCCACAGCAGGCACATAATTAGGCGCATCCCAGGGACTGGGGCGGTGTGCCATGCAGCACTAAGCCTCGCCTGCATCCCGTGGCAGAGCCCAGCCAGGCCCTGTGCTTGGCCCTGAGGGGAGCACATGCAGCAAGTCCCCTGATGGAAGGCCTGCTCGGGCCTCTGTTTAGCCTCCCATCTGTTCAACATGTGGGTCTGGGTCTCCACATGCCCTGAGGTCACACATGCCCTGACTGGGCAGCCCAGAGGGTACAGGCTTGGCACACCCAGGGCTGTGGGACTCCCCATGGTGTAGGGAGGCTGGTCCCATAAGCTGATGCCTTGGGGTGAGCGACCTTCATGGGTCTCGGCCCTTGGACGGCTCCACTGCTTCCCACCCAAGCCCTTCTCTGGGTCCCTCTGGGCACCTGTGAATAAAGTATTGACTGGCAGTCTTGGTTGCTGAGACCAGCACAAGGGAGAAGTAGGACTGGACCCCCAGACAGGTGGGGGCCGAGGCCAGGGTCTGAGCACTGTTGTCCCAAGCAAGTCTTACCAGAGACCACTCTCCTGCGGCCACGGAAGGGATGGCTCCTTGCAAAGGCTTGGATGTGTGTGTGGGGGGATGGGGAGGAAGGTGGGAGGGGGCGGGGCAGGCGATGGAAGGCAGGTGGGGACAGCCAGCCCTACTGAGCCCTTGCTGAAGCTGCTGTGCCCACCTTGGCTTCCAGGTCTGATTCTCCTCCAGGAGCGAATTCCAAACCTCAAAGTCTTTTCCTTATAATAATCCATCCCACTTGGTGTGCAGAATGACATCTCACAGTGACACAGCACCTTTTGCTTCTCAAAGGACTTTTATGCTTGTCTCATTCTTCAGTCCTCACAATGACCTCATGTTACATAAGAGGAAACGGAGGCAGGGACCAGGAGACTGTGCATCTAGCAGTCAGCTAAACTGGGACCTCGGGTCCCTCCCAGCTCTGCTGTCTGTACTGCTGCAGCCTCTTGCCTCACCATGCCACGGAACTGCCTACTAGTCACTGAGAACACATAGGCACTCCCAACCGAGTTCTGCGGATGCTCAGAGAGAGGCTTTCCTCTGGTCCACTTGTCAGTGCAGTGTATACAGCAAGTGCTTAATAAGTGCTTATTGGGTTCTCCTTTTGCATGGACCACATGTCGAATGGTGAGAAGAGCCAAAGGCTCATGGTCGCTGGGTTTTTGTAAGAATTTAACCTTCATTAATCTGCAGAGTCATCCTCCAAAGTCCTAGCTGCATGGATTAATGACACCCAGGGCAACAGTGCAGCCAGGTCCGGCTGTGCACTCCACCACAGACCAAAGCTGGGCCACTGTTCTCTGGAGCCCTGAGCTGTCACACTGAGGCAGGGAGGGACCACCGGCCCGGCCACTCCTGCCCCTGCTCCCTGATCCCCTCGGCTCCTGGGAAGCAGCAGCAGGCCCCGCAGGGTCAGCAGGGGACAATAATACTGTTGCGTGTAGGGGGCACTTGGCTGTGCCCAGGTCACCTCCTCATCAGGGCTGTGCACTGCCATCCGGGAGGGCGGGAATCGCTTTCCTGTATTTTTCCTGAGACACCAACTCATTGCTCGAGATCACGGGAGGCCGCCAGCTCCTTGCTGGGTCCGTGCTGGACAGCCGCTGTCCGTCCGTCCTCGCTTACAACAACAGCAGCCCCGGGGCCCGTTCACTGGCTGCCCCTCGCCCAGTCCTACAGTTTGTGAATCTGGCGGTCCACCGAGATGGAGGTGCGCAGTGTGCCCATGGAGTTGTCCGCCGGGACGGGCTCGGGCACGCAGCCCCGTTTCCCGCACGTGCCCTGGTACACCTCGCGGGACTTCTTCCGGAAGCGCTTGCCCACGATGACGTACACCAGCGGGTTGAGGCAGCTGTTGCTATAGGCCACGTAGGAGCTGATCTGCGTGATGACGTCGATGATGTGCTCGTTCCAGCAGCCCGAGAGGATGCCGAGGCGCAGCAGCGTGTCCAGGAAGGTGCTGATCTGGAAGGGCAGCCAGCACACGACGAAGAGCAGCAGCACGGCCAGGACCAGCACGGTGGCCTTCCTCTCTGTCTGGATCTCCTTGAACTTCTGCATCTCGTTGTTCCGGAGCACCTGCATGATCTGCACCGTGCAGAAGGTGATGACGCTCAGGGGCAGCAGGAAGCCCACCAAGTTCAGGAGAACATTGGTGAACACCTCCCAGGTGTGGGATGGGTAGATGATGACGCACGCGGTCACATTGTGGCCCTCCTCACTGTACCCCCTCATGGTCCGGAACACCAGCATGGGCGAACTCAGGAGCAGCGTGCACCCCCAGATCACCAGGCTGTAGAGTTTGGCCCAGCGCACCCCGCGCATCCTGCCCATGGACATGGTCTTCACCAGGGCCAGGTAGCGGTCGATGCTCACCAGCATCAGGAAGCAGATGCTGCTATACAGGTTCATGTAGATCATGGTGTTCACCACCCGGCACAGGACCTCTCCGAAGAGCCAGTCAAAGTTGTTGGCGATGGTGATGGCCCAGAAGGGCAGCCCGCAGGCCAGGATCAGGTCAGCCACCGCCAGGTTCCCCAGGTAGATTTCGGCCACGGTGCACCTGCTCTTGTGCAGGCAGAACACGCTGAGGACAAAGACGTTCTCGACCGCAGCCAGCACGAACAAGACCCAGAGGAAGGGGGCTTGGGTGGCATTGAGCCAGCCCCACCACTCGGTGTCGGGGCAGCTGCTGTCCTGGGAAAGGGTCCCGTTAAGAGCAGATTCGAGAGCTTGTGAGGTGATGTTGAGCATTTCAGTGCTGAAAGAAAGTGAAAAAGAGGCTTTTAAAACTCCAGGTCACAAGTGCAGGAAGGTGTGGGGGAGTGGGATGGTCCATCTGCCCCCCGGGCAGCAGGAGAATGGGCTGAACTGCTGCAGCCAGTGCCAGGAGACCCTGAGACCCCACCCTCCATCTTACAGTGCCCCTCCACACCTGGACCTAAACAGAGACCTCATTTCTTCACCTTGAAGCTCCCCAGGGGTACTTCCTGGGCCAGTGTCCATCAACAGCACTAACGCTAACCATCTGAGTGTTGGGCCAGGAGTGTCTAGAAGCTTCCACAACAGGAGGGTGCACAAGAGTTCCTCACTTATCCTGTGACCCCTCCCAAAGGAGAGGTCATTCAATTGTGTCATGGATAAGCAATTAATTAGACAAGAAAAATATCCTGCCAGACTGGGAGACTCCAGACTGGGCGTGAGACCAAGGGCCATCTGCTCACACCCTGTCTCCTGGGTAGCCTGTCTCTTCTGGCAAAGGGCAGCCTCTTATTTTCACACCCTCCATCTGCAAAGTGTGGGGTGATCGTGGTGGGATGCATGATGGAGAGAGAAGGTGGGGTGTTGCAGACAGACAGTCCTGCTGGCTTCAAATCCTGGTTTGCTTATTTATTAGCTGTGTGAACTCGGGGAAGTCGCCTCTCTGAACCTCAGTGACCTAACCACTTCTTAGGATTGTGATGGAGCTCTGAAATGATGTGCAGAAAGCTCTAAACTGCATTTGGTTCAATAAACTAGTAATTATTTTTGTCCACTTATTGAAACAACTGAGTCAAACCCCAGCCCCACTGTTTGCAGTTCTGGCTTCTGTGTGGGTGACTATTAATGGAGGGGGTCTGGAATGCTCCCCTGAAAGCTCATGTACTGGTCAGTGTGGTGGCGTTCAGGGGTGACAGCCTGGATTATGAGGCCTGTGACCTCTTCAGTGGATCAGTCCATCTGAGGGGTTCATGATTTGAACAGACTCTTGGGTGTTGACCACAGGCAGGTGCATGTGGTTTGGGGGAGTAGGTCCCCGGGGGCCGTGGCCTGGGACTATATCTGGTCCTCTCTCTCTTCCTCCTTCCCAGCGGTAATGAGCCGAGCAGGATTCCTCCCTATGCCCTTCCACCATGATGTTCCACCCACCTCGGGCCCCGAGCAGTGGAGTCAGTTGACCAGGGACTGAGACATCTGCACCCATGAGCCAAAATAAGTCTTTCCTCCTCTAAGTTGTTGTCAGGTATTTTGATCACCCAAAGGCTGAGTAACGCAGTGACCTTGTCATCAACCCAGGTGAGCTTCAGAGACCAGGAGGGAGGCGGTGTTCTAGAAGACTAACCATTTCTACCTCCAGGAAAGAGGCACAGGACTTGGGCAGAAGTGGGCACTAATTCTAGCTATCTCTAGGTGCGTAGTCTTGGGAAAATTGCTTGATCTCTCTCGGCTTCCATTTTTCTTCCTGGGAAGTAGCACATTATTCACCTCCCGACTTTCCCTGCATGATGGTGGCAAGGTTCACATCCGAGAGTGGTAGTGAGGACACCCTGAAAAGTGTGCAGCACACTCAGAGAGCGGTGGGCATGTCCCTAGGGCTTGTGGTGTGTGTGTGGAGAGGAAGGGGCTCTTCCTGGGAGGCCCATGGCTGGGAGGCTCAGGAGGAGGAGCTGAGCAACCGAGTGCAGGAGAGGCTGCCCGTGGCCTCTGGGATTTCCCAGGAAAAGCCCTGCTGCTGCTTGTGCAGCTGGAAGCCATCTTGAGCTGGACTGGGGCCCACCCATCCAAGCTTTTATCCTGGAGGGGCTTCTGAGCACCTGCTCTGAGCTGAGCCCCGCCCTGGGACAGGGACACGAGAGGAATCCCACTCTCCCCTGGTCCCGTGAGTGTGGGGTGGAGTGGCCGGCCCAGGTACAGGATGAGGGTGGTGCAGGTGGATGAGGATGGGGAGCCAGGGGTGGGAGACGGGCAGAGCAGGCAGCGGGAGCCGCTGTCACAGAGTCGGAGAGGAGTGAGACGCTGGGGCACGTTCCGGAAGGTGGTACCAGGGGTTGGGGAGGACGGGGAAAGTGCGAGAGGTGAGGTTGACTAAGGGAACCGAGTGTCTGTGCTGGCTGCTGGGGAAGTGGGGCGCTGCCCCTGTAAGGAGGGGGAAGGGGAGCTGAGGGGTGTTCTGGAAAGATCCCTCTGGTGGCTTGAATAGGCCCCAAACTGTTTTGATACTGTTGCCTTCAGAAGGAGCAGCGCACTTCCCCTCCCTGTGGATATGGGCGGGGCGTGGCGCCTTGCTTCTGACCAACGGTGGCAGTGGCGGTGTCCTCAGGAGTAGGTCATAAAATGTGCTGCGGCTTCCTTCTCGGCCTCTTGGATTGCTTGATCTGGGGAACGCAGCCACCATGTTGGGAGGACACCCAGGTGGCCACAACCAAGGAACCAAGCAGGACCCCCTGGCGGTGGGTCCCTGGGCCCCAGAAGGGCCCAGGTGCTTCTGCTCCCTGAGCTTTGCACCCTCGCAGCTGAGGCTCCGGACACCAGGCCACAGGAACGAGCTCCCCAGCACAGCTTCTAGTCCTGACCCCAAGCAGGAGGCTCCTCTCCAGTCTTCTGAAGCTAAGACCTCCCGTGGCCACTCCCTTAGTCGGCGTTTGGCCCCATTTCTGCAGATACAGAACATCCAGGGCCTCGGTGCCCCAGACCCGGGCACTTGGTGTGTCGCTAGAGACTGAAATACAACGCTGGGCAATGTCTTGGCTTCTCAGCTGGACACGGGGAGAGCCGGCGGGCTGGCACCCTGGCCCACGGCTCGTCCTGAGAAGCTGCAGGATCAGCTGTGGGTGGGGTGTCGGGAGCCTGGGCCGAGTTGGCCCTCTGGAAGGCTGCACCTGCCACAGAAGGGGACGCCGGGTGGCCTTGCGTTCAAGGTTGGACGCTCTGACCTTCGTTTCCAAGTTTGCCTGGGAGGTCTCGCATGTGACAACCAGGAGCATGCCCCGTGGCCCTCCCACCGTCCCCTGCAGCAGCCCACTCCCCCACCGGCCTGCAGGGATCAGGACACTCGACCACTCTTGGCTTTGGACTCAACGTTGTCTGCTCCTTGGCTGTTGTCTGGGCCTGAGGACCCAGGGCCCGGCTCTCTGGGGAGCGCCCAGGCTGTCTAAGCAGCACAAGGAGAAGCCCCTGCACTCACCTGAGGGAGGCTGTGGTGGGCATGGGGTCCTCATGCACAGAGAGCAGCACTGGTCTCTTCCAGGTGGAGAACATCTGGACTCAGAGCAGGACGAGGGCGAGGCCTGGCCTGGACTGGAGGAAAGAGAGGAGAAGGTTAGGGGGCGGGGCCGTCGGGGACCATAAGTACATTCATTCCCCACCAGGGAGGGAGAGAGGGTGCGGAGGCCGGTACCTCGCACATGCTGATGAGGTGCTCGCTGCACGCTGGGTGCTGGGCACGTAATGGCGAGATGAGTGCTGCAGCCAGAGGGTACCCAGATGGTCACCAGTGATGCCCACTGATCTGTGTGCTAAGAGATCAGATGCAAGGTCCTGTGATAGTGATATGGTTTGTGTCCCCGGGCATTTTTGTATTGCAAGATGGGTCCCTAGGGGGGCGATGTTGAAGGTGGTGGCTGAGTACAAGGTAATTTGGCCACTGGAGGCACTGTCCCCCAGAAGACCCCAGTTGGTTGTCTGAGAGGGCTGTGGTACAGAGCAAGACTGGCCTCCCCTCCTCTGGCTTCCTGTCTGGCCATGTGATCTCTCCCTCTCACGGGCACTCCCACTGTGATGTCATCTGCCAAGAGGCCCTCAACAGAGCTGGTTCCACACTTTTTGCACTTTTTGGCCTCCCAATCTGTGAGGTAAATAAACCTCTTTTCTTTGTAAGTATACAGCCTCAGGTGTTTTGTTACAGAAATGAAGAGTGAGTAGATACTGATGTTGAAGCCTGAGCATGAGCAGGAGTAGGAGGGTGAAAGGTCATGGTAGAGGAAGGAGGATCAGGTGCAAAGGCCCTGAGTCAGGGGGACTGGAGGTCTTAGGCCCTGGAGGCTGCTAGGACAGGGGATCACAGGGGCCAAGTAGAAATGTGGAGTGTGGCTAGCCAGTGTCCATTAACCTAGGCATGGGGTGATGGAGAGGGAGGAGGATGGATTCCAGCGGGGTTCAGAGAGTAGAGCTGATGTGCTGGTCCCAGGTTGGACACAGAACGGTTGGGGCTGAGGGGTGGTCAGGATGCTCCCCAGGTGCTCTGCCTTCTACAGAGCAGAAGAGCAGGGAGGGCAGACCTGCAGGAGGACCTTGTATTTGGACTGCGGAGAGTGAGGTTCTTCTGAGACTTGCAGCTGGGGAGGGAGAAGCTGTGGCCCAGGGGTGGCCGGAGCTGCCGGAGGTCTGAGCGGCAGAGCCGGACGGAGGTGAGTTAGATGGGCCTTGGGGGCTGCGAGACGAATAGGAGACGGCTTGGATGAGGGTCCTCGGTCCCTTCTGGTGTTGGCAACACAAGACTCCCCTGTTCTGGGTGGCCCTGGTGGAGAGGTGTCTGCCCTCCTATCTGTGCTCGCCACGCCCACCCCGGGGGCCCGGTGCCTGCTGCACACCTGCCCTGCCCCGAGGAGCCGGGTGCAGGAAGGTGCGGATGTTCTGCATCCTACTGCTGGGGCGGCAGGTGGGGCTTAAACCACTGGCTCTCCTCCACACTTAGCATTCTCTGCAGGCTCCCAGGGGACCTGGGACTCCTGCCTAACACGCATGAAGAGCTGTGGGCACATGCAGTTGTGTGTGGGTGTGTGCATGGGTGTGCCTCGGATCTGCCCTGTGTCAGCTTCCAGCTGCTCAGAAACACGGGGTCTAGATGGACCCTGGGCACTGCCCTTCTGGAAGCCTGGCTCTCCTCATTTAGCTGTGGGACATGGTGATCAGGGAGCAGACGGCCCAGGGAAGTCACTCAGAAGACGACAAGGCTGAGTCAGTCAGTAGGGCGCCCAGGGCAGGTGTTCAGTTAACACCCAGAAGAGATTCATGGACCTGGGGCCTCAGCAGAGCCAAGGCCAGGACCCGGAACTTGCCAGGGACGCAGCGAGCAGAGTCCCTCTGATCCTTTGGTGGTGGGGGGTTTGGGGAGGGAAGAAAGACCTCGTGACTGGTTTTCTGAGGGGGCCTTTCCTGGCTCACGGAGAGAAAATCCACCTGCAGGCCAGAGGTCATGTTTGAATCACTTATTTTAAAAACATTTCAAGGATAACTGAGCGTCCACCACTCACTTGCTGGCTGGCCAGCAGGGAGGAGGGAGGACAAGCCTCCCCTGCCCCTTGGGCTGGCTGTCCAGCTGAGCTGTGCAGCAGGGGACCTTAGCCTCCCTGCCTGGCCTGCGATTCCCACCCAGAGAAGGACAGCCGCGAGTTAGCTCTGCGGTGCCTCCCCCCTGGGGAGATGTCCATGTTTCCGGTGACCTCAGTCTGGGGGTCCCAGATCTGGCCAAGTCAGCCCAGCTGAACCTCATCACTGCTCAGGCTGTAACACAGAGTCTAGGACGTTCCCAGTGTCCAGAGCTCAGGGGACTTAAGCTCAGGGGACAAGAGAATCTGGGAGCCTGGGTCCCCACTGGCTCTGTCCATCTGCTCTGGAGGTGGGACTTGGGCAGGGGGCTGTGTGTTCTGCTCCAGGTTCCCTCCGGCTTTCCCCCTGGACCCCTGCCTCTGGAGCCCCATGGGGACAACTCCACGGCTCCTTGCCATCTGGGTTCTCTGGGTTTGGCCAGTGGAGGCCCAGGCAGGAGGCTGAGGGAGGGCGGAGAGTGAAGATGGGCTTCCTGGGCGCTCACCCTTTTGTCCCCTGTCACAATGTGTGCCCATATTTTGGGGTTTCATATTACAGCTAGGCCCTCAGGGACTGGACTGGAGTCCATTGTGTCCACTGGGGGCCCTGCTTTCCAGAGGGGAGGGGCAGGGAGCTCAGTCCCCAGCCCGAGGCACAGGGGAGGCACCTCCTGTCGGACTCCCCTGGGCCTCTGTTCACCTTCTCTTCACCTCTGTTCACCTTCACCTTCCTGAAGGTGCTGTCCCTCTCTGGGGACCTGACTAACACGTCCTGGGATGGTGAGGTCAGGTGTGAGGCAGGGGGAGGAGCGTGGTGCAGGGCGTAGGCAGGTGGGGTCAGGAGCGGCCCTCAGTGATCTGGAGTGAGTCCCCTATCTCTGTGGGCCTGGGTTTCCCCCTGAGCAGAGCCGGGAGGGTGGACATCAGCCCTCTCAGATGCAGACCTCCATGACCGGGCTGGGGCCTGTGGACAGGAGCGGACTCTAGCGGATGCTTCAAGGGGACCTCCCACATTCTGACCCGCCGTCCTCTCTCCCTCCGCCAGGAACACTGTGCACATAGTTCCCTGGTTAGTCACCGAGCACGGGGCTGGGTGCTGTCGGGGTGAATTCCACGTTAGTCTCAGAGGAGTCTGTTTGCTTTCCCAGGAGCCCAGGTCTCAGGGCCTTGGAGGCTGGGCCTCCCCCAGACACAGGGCGTCACCATCTCCAGCACCAGGCTTTGCATGGACCCCCAACCTGGGGCAGGGATGGGGTTCAGGGAGCTGGGGAGCTGCAGGTGCTGGGAGGACGCGCTGAGGCCAGAGCAGCCAGAGGCCTCCCGTGACAGGGTCCCTGTGCCCGCGCAGCTCTGTGGCATGCGGCTACAGGATCTGCAGGCCCCGTCTCCAGTGTGCACCCAGCTCCTCCGCCCACCTCTCTCCTTGGAGCTCAGCATCAACCCCTCCCACTCCTGGAGCTCACGGGGGTAAATGTCTCTGCTTCTCCGTGAGCTGCCTTTTGTGACAGGGGCCTCGGGCAGAACTGAGGAGGGCAGAGGGAAAAGGTCCTTTTGTCCCCCGGTACAAATACACATGCCGGTATTTGGGGGTTTCATGTGGGAGCTGGGAAGCATTTCCCAGGCGGCGGGTAGACTGGCGGGTAATGACCTGAGTCCTCCTTCTCACTAGGCAGGGAGAAAGGCTCAGCCTCGTGCCCCGTGTCTTCAATGCCTCTCTAGGATTCAGAAGCTCCCTGCTCTGGACATGTCCCCTAAAGCTCATGCACTGAAACCTTAGTTACTCACTCTGCTTGCCCGTCTGCTTTCTGTCAGGAGTTGAGCAGCCTTTGTGGTCCCACAGCCTCGGACTTCCATCCTCCTGAGCCAAACTGGACCTTTTTTTCCTTCATAAATTTCTCAGTCTCAGGTGTTCTGTCATAGCAACAGAAAACAGATAGAGACATTCCCTGTTTAACAGGGAGAGCAGGCTCTGCTGTGGCTCACCGTTACCCCCCCCCCCCCATCTAGTCATACTTTAATAAAGGTGTCTATATTTTTATAAATAACTCCTTTTAAATGACAAATGAAACTCATTTTCTCTTTAGGTTGGTGATATGAGCTTACAGTTGGAAAATAAGCCAGTAGTAAAGTTATACCTGTGCAGGTGCCGTAGATATGGCAGAACGGAATGGTCAAGTGTGGAAGTGTCTGGCGGTGTCTGACTGGACACATGCAGACAAGTGTGTGTGGGGGGGCAGCCTGGCAGTTTGGGGGATGGACTGGAACCAGGCCTTGGACTGAGTCCTCCTCCAGGGGCAGGCTGTGTGACCTCGTTGTGCCTGATGGGGCTTGGTATAAAAGTATCCTGATCCTCCCCCCTCGGGCTGCTGTGGGGAGCAGATGAGTCAATGCAGGTCAAGGCAGGGAGCGGAGGTCAGAGTCCTTCCCAGACCGAGGCACCCCCATGAGAAGGCCACTCCAGGGGCCAGGACGTAACCCAGCCTGCTCTCCGGCTCACACTGACTTCACAGACGGAGGGAGAACAGGTGTTTCTGAGATGCCCAGCCACCCACCCAGGGGAGGCTTTGAGGAGGTGGAGCTGTGTGTGTGTGTGTGTGTGTGTGTGTGTCCCAGCATAGCCAGTCTCGGAGGGGAGCACCCTGCCTCCCGCATCGCCCCACCCTCCCTGCTCCCCACGCCGGCTGCTGTGGTCAGCACACCCCGATCTCTTGGACATTTGCTCAGGGCACCCAGCAAGCTGGAGTCAAGGCCAAAGCTAGAAAGGAGGGGCGTCTCCTGAGCTCTGCCCTGACACCCACGCTTTCCCCCACGTCCTGATTCACAGGGTCACCGAGTCAGGGTGCTGTTCACAGAGCAGCACTGGGTGAACGTCTGGCGGCAGCCCACACGGGGAAGGGCCAGTGCCGCCTCATGAACCTCCCGGGCAGGGAGGCATGGCCCCGAGCACAGTCTCCGGGAGCCCTGGAGGCTCATCTCTGCAAAGGGGAAGCAGCCTGTGGGGCAGGTGGTGGGAAGCCACCCTCCAATCGTGGGCCTCCCAAGAGCCGGCCCCGAAAGTGGGATCAGTCCTGGGCACAGGCACAGGGGTCCTCCTGGCATTTGGACACTTCATGGGCCAGAATGTTCTGGAAACACTTTGAGGGGACAGGAGAACCTTGAGGGCAGAGCCCTCTCCATCCGGCTGTCTGCAGGGGAGGGGAGGCTGGCGGAGTCCTTCTTTTCCTGTTCACTGCGGCTCTTC
Source organism: Marmota marmota marmota (assembly GCF_001458135.2). Taxonomy (NCBI): domain Eukaryota; kingdom Metazoa; phylum Chordata; class Mammalia; order Rodentia; family Sciuridae; genus Marmota; species Marmota marmota. The sequence goes on along the minus strand of NW_025999900.1, from coordinate 60,430,130 downwards.
TGGTCAGCACCTTTTGTTTCTTTGCCCCGTGTTGGATTTCATATTTTGTTAAAAACTCTTTTCTTTTTTTGAGACAGGATCTTGCTAAATTGCCGAGGGTCTCAGTCAGTTGCCCAGGCTGCCTTCAAATTTGAGATCCTCCTGCCTCAGCCTCCTGAGTCACAAGGATTCCAGGCTTGTGCAGTTTTAATAAATGACAGATTTCTTCTGACATTCTAGGGCTCCTTTCCCCTAAAGGAAGAGTCCCCTTTCTGACCAGCAGGACTCAGGTCTATGTGATGTCCGTTGCCTCAGGGCACTGTGTTCCTGGAGCTCAGAAGACGGACCCCACAGACTGTGCTTGATGCGTGGAGGCCTCAGACCTCCCTAGAATCAAGGTCCCCGTGACCTTCTCTTTGGTTCTTTCCCTCTCAGAGCAGAGAGCGCAGTCCTTCAAGGTCCCCTTATCTACCTGACCAGCGCTGTCAAAAGAGGGACACAATTGCCTTTAGTCTTATTATTGAAAAGTCATGAACCACAGAAGCCCAAAGCCTTTATCGTAGGAAGAAAGACGGGGTCCGTCGACGCACCTGGGCAGACTTTTCCACGCACCATTGACCCCCATTTCAGTCCCACAGAGACTCACATAATCCATTATCTGTCCTGTGGGCCCTGAGGACTCTGTCCCAGCCCAAGTCCACGAGGTGCCCCTAAAACCCACTTACTCTTCCCTTGAAAACTCCCTACCTCCCGCATGGTCTGTCCTCCCTGAAGAAAACCGCGGTCTCCTTTGCTGAGCCCCGTGGAGCTGGTGTTTAATTGCACTACGCTGTTTCCTCTGTGCGCGTAACAAATCCGAGAGTCTTGTCTCCAACTTAAAAAAAATTAAGAAAGAAAGAAAAAGTCCCCTGGGCAGGCTTCCTCCCGGGCTCCCGTGGCTGACAGGTGGCTGGGACGCTCTGGTGCCGGCTTCCCACCACAGGAGGCCCCTCAGCCCAGATCTTCCCAGCCGACTTTGGTTGGGTTTGAGCTGCGTGAGGCAGGAAGGCTGCCGAGGAGCAGCCGTGTGTGTGTCCAGGGCCTGGGTTCAAGGGGAAGCTTGGCCACTCACTGGGTGTGGCCTGGGAGAATTCCCATCATCCCTGGGCCTCTGGGCTCCTTCCCATGTGCCCATGAAGGTGACAGAGCAAGGACCACATGCCTGGAGGTGTCCCAGGCCTGGGAGGACAAGGGTGCTGCGGTTTCGTGACGGAGCCCCACACCTGTCAGACTCCTAGCTCCAGCACTGACCAGCTGGAGGTGGCCTTGGACAAGCGGTCACCTCCCCCAGAGCCTGGCTTCCTTCATCTGCCATCTGGGGTGTCCTTGTACTACTTGGAGAGGCTGCGAGGACGCTAATGATCGTGGGCTCTTGGGACAGCGCTTGGCACCCTTAGCTGCTGCACAAATTCCAGCTCCCCCTCCTCTGCCTCGGGTCTCTGCAAACAGTGCTGCCGGGGGCGAGGGCTCTGTGCTGCAAGACGGATGACCCCCCACTTCCCTTTCCTTCACACAGGGTCAACGGAGGCCCAGAGAGGTGGGGAGGTGTCTCGAGCCCCCAGCAAGGATGCGACAGCCTGGGGCAAGAGCCACGGTGTGCCTGCTCCTGCTCATGGGTCTGGGTCCAGGCCATCTTACTGGAGTCCTCCTCCTTCCTTCTTCCTTCTTCCACCCTTGGAAGTTTCCCTGGTGTGGGGAGCTCCTGGGCACAGCACGACAGACCGGCTTCTACCAGGACACACCTGGTCCGTGGCTGGGCTTCACCTGGCACCCAGGTCGCGGAATCCCAGTTCCCAGCCCCTGTTCGGGTCAGCCTCCCAGAGCGGCGCCCTCCCAGGGAGTAAGTGGAGCTGAGCATCTGCACCAAAGCCCTGTCCCGGCCCACGCAGAGGTGCTGGGGGACACGCCCAGCGCGGAGAGCAGATGACTTTGCACAGAGATAGAGACACCCTCTTCCCTTGGCCGGAGATTCCCGTTTCCTAGCATGGGCAGTTCAGTCACAATGAGAGGAAACAGGAGGAAAGGCTTTGCCACGCGGGAAAGGCCTCGGGAGGGAACTGCCCCTGCACGTGGCTCCCTGGGACAGCCCAGGCCAGGAGGGGAGCTGTGGTCAGTGCGCCCAGAAGGCTCTTTCTCCCTCCATCTCTCCAGCCCAGGAAGGTCCCCAGTGTCTGGAGGGTGGCACAGCTCTGCTGGGCAGGAGAGAGATGAGCTGTCCAGGGGCTGTCCAGGGGCTGGCCATTCTGTCCGCTGGCCGCTGGCCTGACTCCTCCCCCACATGCGGGCATGCGCCCGCCCTGCTTGCCACGCAGCCCAGTTTACAAAACTAGAAAGGAAGACACAATAAACAGAACCCGAGCTAGCCAGGGGGAGAGAGCCCGGGGTCACGGAGCGGCTTTGGCCCTGAGGAAGGAGCAGGCAGGAATTGCTGGGGAGACCGAACTTGGGGCAGGGAGTTTTGTCCCTTCCTGAATACCGTAGTTTGTGGGCCTCAGTCTCCCCACAGCACCCCTGGGCAGGACCAAAGGAATGAGGGCACCCGGCAGCATCCTAGCGCCAAGGCCACCTCCTCGAGAAGCCCCCCCTGCCCTCCGGCCAGCAGCGAGCCCTCTTTTTCTAGGACTCTGCAGCAGAGAGGTGGGAGGACATGGCCTGGGGACAGAGCCCAGGGACCAGCTGGGCCCCAGGGAACTTCACCATCTCTGGGCCTCTGTGGCCTCACTGGGAGGATGCAGGGTTGTAGAGGATTCTGGGGACCTGGGGACAGCCACTTCCCTAAAGAAGAGGACGCCTTGAGCTCCCCACCCTGAGCCGCATGCGGAGGGAATGGGATCAGGGCAGAGTTCCTGAGGCTCCAAAAGTCCCCATGGAGACAGTGCGGAGCAGGCTCAGCGACCTCCCCATCTGCGGACAAGGCACAGAGGGCAGGTCCCTCATGGCCTGCCTGTGGACTCATGTCAAAGCCGTGTGACCTCTCTCTGCTGCTCACTTCTCCTGTGGGACTCTGGCACCCCTTGGAGCCCAGGGAGGCAACCTTGAGATTCCAGAGCTCCGTGTCGTGCCAATGTTGACTCTTTCTAGAAAGGAGGGGGGCGTGTTCTGGGAGCTGATTGACAGCAGTGGGCCCCGCCCCTCAGGACCTGGGGCGCACGGAAGACAGCAATAGGGCAGCCGGTTCAGGGCTCCTGGCCTGCCCTCGGGGCCCACAGACCTGGCAGGCGGCTGGGCTTTGCCTCCACCTGCTGGATTGAAGGTGACTTGGCCTCCTGAGGAAACGGGGAAGGCCTCCCGGTGCAGGGTACAGTGGGGCAAAGGTGACAGACCCCAAAATGCAGTTTGAACCGGGCGGGCTGTGCCAGATCCCCAGGAGTTGGGGTGTCTCTCTCTCTCTTTTGGGCCACTGGGGTGGTCGAGGGATGCTTTATCACCGAGCTACATCCCCAGCCCTTCCAGGTTTTTTTTTTTAATTTTTATTTTTTATTTTGAGACAGTCTCGCTAAGTTGCCCAGGTGGGCCTCAAACTTGTATCCTCCCGCCTCAGCCTCCTGAGTCCCAGGGTTTTAGGTGTGCGCCCCTGCACCCAGCTCCAGTTTGTTCTAAAAAACTTTCCATGATAGAGAAACTTGAATACACGCACAGGTAGGTAGACGAGCGTCCTGACGCTCCACCGACCTATCGCTAATGCACAGCTGGCCCGTCTTTGCCTGAACCCCGCAGTGCCCCGCCCTCCCGGCCTGACGCAGATCCTGTACGTCTGTCTGTCAGTCAATCTGTAAATATTTCAGCAAACGTCTCCAAAAGCCCAGACTCTTGGTCCAGCAAGCAAAGCCACAGGAGCATGGTCACACCTAAAGCCACCTGACAAGTTCCCCTGGCTGCTGCCCCTGCCCTCTGTTGCATTTCCAGTCGTCTCATAGATGTCACCTTATTTTTACCCACAGCCGGTTTTCCTGGATCAGAATCTGACTTGGGGCTGCTCGATGCCTCTCTGGGGCTTCTTTCCTCTCCTGGTTCTGAGGCCATCTGATCCCAGTGCCCAGGGCGTCGCTGTCCAGTAGAAATGGAATGTGAGCCACAGAAGTGATTTTAATTTCCTATCAGCCTCGTTTAAAACAAAGGAAGAGGACTCAGGTGAAATTGATTCTGATACTATAATTGATTTAACCAAATATGTTGGCTGTGGTTTGGCCATGGTGGACCCCTAGGGTCATGTGCTGCGAGCTTCATCCCCAGCATGGAAGGGGGTGGAAGTTTAAGAGGTGGGGCTAGAGGGCGGTGGCAAGGTCATGGTGCCTCTGCCTTCACCAATGGATTGATGCTGTCTCTCGGGAGGGGGTCAGGTCTCTTGGGACTGGTTTAGTTCCCTGAGAGTGGGTTGTTACAGCTAGTGAGCCTGGCACCCTCTGGTGTTTGCTTCCTGCTTGCAGGTGTGTCCCTCTGCACAGGACACATTACAGGACCCTGGCACCATGCTGCTTGGATCCTCTAGCCACCAGAATAGAGAGCCAAATAACCTCTTTTCTTTGTAAGTTACTTGTCCTCGGGTGCTTTGTTATAGTGAGATGAAATGGACAAAGACAATATCTAATACATTACTGTTTCATCATGTCGTGAATGTAAAAAGTCTTTAATGAGCTTCTTTAAGAATGTTTTTCCTGCTGACTCTTAGACATGGATGGGCATTTTGTAAATCATAACCTATCTCAATTTGGGCTAGCCACATTTCAAGTGCTCAGTAGCCTCTCCTAGCCAGTGGCTACCATATTAGGCAGGGTAGATCTAGAATTTAATTACAGAATTTGACGTTCAGAGCTTGTGGTTTGTGGGACCGGATGTAATAAAAAATATATATTTGGTCCTTGATCTTGGTTCCAGATACAGAGCTTGGAAATCCCTTGGAATTTCCCGGGTGACAAAAGACATCTTTTGGTGTAGGAGATGACTCTCAGTGGGCACAGCCATGGGCTGGTGGTGGCCAGCTTTAGGATGGGGGCTGGTCACCAGAAAGGTCAAGTGTGATCCAGCTTCAAGCTTTCAGCCCCACCCCCACTTTCCAGGAAGGAGAAGGGCTGCCACAGGATGAACCCTCCCTGGATCCCCTAAAAGGCAGGGTTGGGGGGTGTGGGGGAGAACACGCAGGGGGCCAGGAGCCGCCTGGTCAGAGGCCCCTGCATCTCTCCCCTGTTCCCGAGCGGGTCCTGCTTAATCCGTCTATAGTGGAGGTCACCGTGTCCCTGACCCGCGAGCCGTCCTAGCACGTCACCAAACCTGAGGGAGGGATGGCGGGAACCTTTGTTTACAGCTAGCTGGTCAACAGTGCAGGTCACCACCTGGGACTGGCATCTCATGGCACAGCAGTGGTGTGGCACTGAGCCCTACCTGGGGTCTGTGCTAACTCCAGGTAGCTATGTCAGAAGCGAGCCCCCCACATCTCCAGGGTCCTTGCCCTGTCGGGGTCCGCAGGGCCATCGTGGTGCTCCTCGTCCCTACCCCAGCCTTCCCTCTCCACACACTCAGGATGCTCCATTCTCCACGAGAACTCTGCACCAAGCACTCAAACTCCCAAGACAATCCCTCCTCCTCCAGGAAGCCCCCAGGAATGCCAAGCTGCTGCAGCGCCTCCCGAAGGACGTCAGAGCTCCAGAGGACTCTGGGCCTCACCTCAACTGTACAGGGCCACGGTCCCTTGGGAATATTTGTGAGCGTCCACTGGGGTCTCCTGAGTCCTCACTGTGGACAGCATGGGGGGTGCTGACAATGACCCTGGGGCTGACAGGTGGCCCCAGCACCTGCACAGCATTTCTCTGTTCCCATTTCATTCATTCCACAGCTTTGTGAGGGCCCCTCTGCCAGCTTCCAGGACGTGACAGTAGCACCGTCCTTGATGGCCAGGCGGTATTCTAAGCACCGTCCCCGGAACAGTCCCTGCAATCCACCCTGCCTCGGTGTGTGGGGGGGACTACTGCCATCTTTCCACCTCCATCTTTCAGTTGAGAACGAGGGAGGCACAGAGTGGCCCAGCAGCTTGTCCAGAGTCACACAGCCAGTGGCTGGTGGCTCCGTGTTCCTCACTGCGCTGTTTCTCGGAATTGTGTGACTATAGGATGAATGACAGCTGGCACTGCCCTTAGGGATCTCCCAGGTGCCAGGGATGCGGGCCCAAAGGTGGGGGCACGGGAGCCTTCCTGGGGCAGGTGACTGCCCACTGCCCTGAGCTGTCCGCGCACTGCTGGCCTCCTCTGTGTTGTAAGACCCTTGCTCTGGCTGCCTGCTAGGCCCTGTGCACACGGCCATGGTGTGACGGTGTGCGGTGTGCTTGGTGACTGTGGCCCAGCAGAGGGTGCTGGCTGAATCTGGAGGCAGGAACCAGGGACCTTCAGGGATGGGGGACAGACAGAAAGGCATCCTCTGTCCCCCGGCCTACAGATCCGCCACTTCCTCCCGTTTCTGCCTTTGGTAACTAGTTGAGGAATCAGCCGGGGGTTTGTCTTGTCACTGTGTGGATAAGCTCGGGCTTGAGAAGGTCCCCAGCTGCTAAGGGGACGAATTCTCCTCTTGTTCCCCTTGGGACCCGCTGTCACGCCCTGGCACGGGAGACTCCTGATGGACACCTTCTCTGTAAACATCCTGGCTTCCTCCTGACCTGCCCAGGACCACAGCTCTCAGGGGACAGTGAGTGGAGAACCTGGTCCTTGACCTACCGCTCCGCCCTCTGTGGAGTGGGGGAGACGGGGGGCGGGCGGTGCTGGTCAGTGGTCAGCAGCTGGCTCTCTGGGGGGAGGGGCCTGAATTGTGGCATTTGAGATTCCCTGGTGTCACCGCCCCCACCGTGTCCAGCTTCAAGTCCAACGTACCAACTGGCTCTAAGCCTGTTAGGCCTCAACACGCGAGGTCACAGAACCTACTCCCTGTCCCCTCCTCCAACAGCTCCAGGATTAGGTCACCTCCTCCAGGTCCTTCCTGGACCCTGCGTGGTGCCCCAGCCCCAGTGCTCCTGTCATAGCTCTGGCACTGTCCATCTCAACAGTCCATTTAACCGTCTCTCCCTGATCACCTGGAGCCCCCAGAAGGCCCCCAATGGTCACCCTGCCTCCCCACTGTAGCCCCTTACAACTGGCCTGGCCCAGGCTGGGAAATGTGTGTGGAAAGGACAAATTATAATGACAGTAGCAGGGTGCAGTGGCGCACCCCTGTAATCCCAGCACCTCTGGAGGCTGAGACAGGAGGACGGCGAGTTCAAAGCCAGCCTCAGCAAAAAGCGAAGTGCTAAGCAACTCAGCGAGACCCTGTCTCTAAGTAAAATACGTTGGCAGCAAACGTGTCTGTCGTCTCCACGCCGTCTCCACAGGTCAGCCCGGTTCTACACACATAAGATATGAACTCACCAGCCCTGAGATGGGCCTGAGGTAGGAGTTGAGGCCGGGGAGGACACTGTGCCTCAGCCTGTCAGTGCAGAGACCGTCTGGGACGCTGCTCAGATGCTCCCAGGCACAGACTTGGGCCTCCCTTGTCCTGAAAGACGCAGGCCGGAATCTTGTCCTCACTTTTTTTCCCTTTGGTACCAGGGATTGAACTCAGGGGTGCCTAACCACTGAGCCACACCCCAGCCCTTATTTTCTATTTTCTATTTTGAGACAGGGTCTCGCTATGTCTTAAGTTGCTGAGGCTGGCTTTGAACTTGAGATCCTCCTGCCTCAGCCTCCCAAGCTCCGGGGATTGCAGCTGTGCACCACCGCGCCGGCTTGGCCTCACCTTTATAAACAACAAAACAGGCCCAGAGTCCAGTGGGGGCTTGGTAAAGCTTAGGGCTAAGTGCAGGGCTGTGGCGGGATCAGTACTCGGGGTGATCCGCGAGGAGCCACTGCAAACCTCAAGTACCCCAGGCATGCCAAGTACCCCTGGGCTTTCAAGTTGGAAGAGCCCCGGCATCTAGAGTTCTAGTCCAACCCTCGTTTAGCAGACGAGGAAACTAGGACTCTGAGAGGAAGGCGCCCTGTCCTGAGTAACAGGTGACATCCCAGACCTGCCCCGCTGCCCTTCCCCAATCCCACGGTGACATCCTGGTGCTGGCACCGCCCTTTACAGTTTGTAGCACAGGGGTCTGCATGTCAGTTTCCCCCGATCTGCTCAACTGTCCTGCGAGGGACTTCTAATGCCCATTTTACAGACCAGGGGCTGAGGCTCCGTGAAGGGACATGATTCATTCCCGGTCACGGAGCCCAGCAGGGAGCCAGCGCCCACTCGGGACTCTGTGCTACGGGTGCCTCTGAGCTGGTGGCTTTCCTCTCCAGGCTCAGTTTCCCCAGATGGGGCAGATTGTCTTGCAAGGTCCTGCCAGTGGTGACGGTGTGTGATTTCCAGCGACTCTGTCACTCTATGTCCTCGTCACGGGCACGAGCTCGTGCACACAGATGCAGATGCACCCAGGCTTCTCTTTTCCTTACGCCCGTCTTGACGACACACTGTTGGTCCCCTGAGCACTGAACAGGGACTCTGCATGTCCTTGTCCTCGTCCTGGAACAGCACAGCTGCTTATTGAGTGTTTGCTGAACTGAGTTGCTTTGGGCAGTGGGGAGTTCCCTGTCACTGGAGGCAATCAAGTAAACTTGGCAACGTTTCTGATATGCTTGAGCCCAGGTTCCTTAAACTGCAGATCCCAGTCCTAGGACCATGGAAGACTGCCTTGCCCACTGCCGTGGCGCCCCTTTCCCCCCCGGCCTCTCTGGATCGAGACAGGAATCCCGTCTGGGGGATGTGGAGGGGTCATCTGCGTATCAGGAGATTCCCAGGCCTGAGGCTTCCTTAACCCTCTGACAGCAACGCAGGGGGTGGTGGAGACGTCTCACTGGGTGTGAGACCTGCTGCTTCTCAGGGTGAAAAATGAGTTTCAGAGAACACACTAGCCTCTGGGAGGGCCCCAGCTGCGGAGAGCGCAGGGGACCCTGAGGTGTGTGTCTCCTGCCCTCCTGGCCTCCTCCAGCAGGGAGCACGGGGACAGAGCCTCCTGTTCCTGTCTCAGTTTCATAGACGTCCCCCACCTCACCGAGCCAGAGCTGCCTGGCGTGTAGCTCAGCTGGGAGGAGGGGACGTGCCTCCTGTCCCCTCCGCGGCCCCTGGGCTCCACCGTCTCCGGTGCTGACACAGGAGAAGACCCCCCTCTCTGAGCTGGAAGGAGGAGGATGTCAGATTTCTCATGAGCTTGCTTTCTTCCCTTGGCAATTTGTATTTTTGAAGCCAGAAATAACACCCTTCAAGCTTCCCTGCCCAGCCTAGTGTGGGACCCAAACAGCCAGAACCAGGCGGGGACACACAGGGGCGGCCACCCTCCCACTGTGCTCCAGAGCCCAGTGCAGGGAGGACTATCAGGACGGCGAGCGCCTTCTGCCAGGTCCCTGACCGCTGAGCCTCAGCCTCCTCATAGGTAAACGGGGCTGGTTGTTAGCAGGGCTCAATCAGTCTCGGGGACCACTGTTCATCAGCTTGCACCCGGCGAGATGTCCCTGTCTCCAGGCACCCTCTTTGCTGCCGGCCCCCGATGGCCGCAGGCACTGCTGGAGCCAAGACAATGTAAGAATAATCTGCTATTTAAAGGGCTGGTCCAAGACCAAGGGAGCAGGCAGGTGGCATGGGATGGCCCAGCAGCCGCCGTGTCCCCTGAGCATCACGGAATCCAGCCTTCTCTGAACAGGGTCAGGCAGGTGCCGTGTGGCTCCCAAACCGGCTCCAGAAAATTCAATTTTGGGGCAATTGGGCAAAGCAAATCGAGAAACTAAAATAAACAAACAAAAACCCCGGCTTTTCCTTTTTGCTTGGTATTTCTGAAAATGATCAAAAGGACAAGAAAAGCTGCACGCGCAGGGGGTCCTCGTCACTGGAAAGGGCAGGGACCATGCTAGGAGGAAGGAAACCGGTGCTTCTGACCAGCTGCGGAAAAGGAGAGGCCGCTCCTGATGGCACCTGGCGCCCGAGAAGGCCAGAGAGTCCACGTCGGGTAACGCGGTTCCAAAAGCTGGAGGCCAGCAGCCAGTTACGGCGGGTGCTGTTCGTCCTTGGCCGGGGACCACGTGTGCTTCGGGTTTCCGTCTCCTTTGTAGTGGTTTCCAAGTTTTCTGGGAAGAACGGCTATGACTTCTGTAATAAAAATATTTAAGGAAGCCAAATGTCTTTCCTTAAAAAAAAAAAAGAACAAAAACACCAAAACAGGGACTGAATTATGGTTAGTTGACGTAAGAAAGATAATCAGCCAGTTCATGCCCAGAGGAAAGGCCTGGATCCCGCAGAAACTGGCAAACAAATGGGCAGCCTTCTGTAATGACTTCCAATCCCGCCGGCCACCAGTCCTGGGCAGGTGGAGTCCGCGGGCTTCCGATGACCTGGAAAAGGAGCCGCCGTGGAGCCAGCGGAGGAGGCTTTGGAGGGTGAAATTGCCCTTGAGCCCCCAAGTCCCCTGGGCATCTCAGGACTCAGCCTGAGGGTCTAAGTGTCCCAGCGAAATGGGGGGAAACACAGAAAGAGTCCCACTCAGCCTGTCCGTCATTGTGGTGCTCGTCTCTGTCGCCTGGGTTGAGCCTCTGGGTGACTTTTCCACGATGGGCGCGGGCGTGGCACTTTCTTCGGAGGCCCTTGAGCGTGTCTTCCTGTGGCCGATCAGCGTCTGCCGCAGTTTGGATGTGGTGTGAGCGTGAGATCCCAGCCTCTCTGGTTTCCATGTGATCTCCTCCCGCGTGCGTTCCTGCTCTTGCCATCCACCAAGAAACGACACCGACAACTGGAGGGGGCAGGCGAGAGCCCGTGCCGTGTTGTTTGAACTTTCAGTATCCAAAACTCTGAGCTCAACAAACCTCTTTTCATTATAAAGTTTGCCTGCCTCAGATATTTTGTTGTAGTCATGAACAACGGACTGTGACAGCCCCACAATCTGTCCCTCTCCTGTCTTCAGCTCCTCCTCCGTTGGGGGTCTGATGAGTCTCTGCTGCAGAAAAGCTGAGGCCAGACTGATTTCTCTTGCTCTGTGTGTTGCCTGTCCCTGTCCCTGACCCCATGCCCAACCTCCAGTCAACCTAGTGATTATCGTATTTCCCTTTTCTCTTTGCATTTAAAAAACGCTGTCACAATGTTCTTTCTCACGGCCTCTGAAGCAGGGAGGCATGGCTACATTTCATAGGGGAGGACTGAGGCTGGGGAGGGGGTTGCTGGGACTCAAACCACAGCCCAGGTTTTCGGGCTTCCCCTCACCGTCCTCTCAGGCCACCCAACGCAGGCACAAGAGGCAGACCTGCTGGTAACAGAAGAACCCGATGAAGTCGCACTGGCTGCCACTCAAACCCCAGCTCTGCCACTGACTGACGGTGTGACTGGGAGTGAGTGGCCCTTCTGAGCCTGGGCTCCCCACTTCCAGGGTAACGAGCCTCATCTCCAGTGTGAGGGTGGTTTGGGATGCGGCGTGATCACCTGGCACTCAGGACTTCCTTTCCTGTCTCAGGCAGGACAGTCACCTCCACCTCTCCCCGGGTCCACTCAGCTGTCCCCAACTCCATCCCCCCAGCTCTCACAGCTCAAAAGGACTCAGAAGAAATTCCCAGGCTACTCGTAAGGAAAGTACCCTGGGCCGGTCTTTGTGTTCCCACTGAGCACACATGTCCTCTGCTGGGAGGGCTGCCCCTGTTGCAGGTGGACTGGGGCTTCTGGATCACTTTTGCCAGCCTGGTGACTGGGGCTCCCAGGGCTCCCCACCGGCCTCTCCCCCAGCTGCCGGCTGCCTTCCTCCCGGCCCTGGGCTGCCCTTCAGGCTCCTCCCCGTGCCTTTGCCGGTCTGGAGAGGCAGGACCCGGTGGGGAGGGCGAAGCCAGCTTTGAACGCCGCGTGAGTCTCCAGAGACTTCCTCACCTGTCAAGTGGGGCATGATTCCCACTTGGCAGGTTTAGCAGGAGGGAGATTTGTGACAGTTTGGGGCCAGGGTGGGGCTTGGACATATTTCCATCCGCCCTGGCTGGGCTCCCTGGCTGTGGGACCCACGGCAGGCTCTGCCCTGCACCTGGGTGTGGGAGCTTGAACTTGAAACCCGTTCTCTCCCAGGAGAGAGGTGACACTTGCCTGCAATGACAGGTCAGACCACTCTGACGCTTGTAGTGAGCTGTTGTGGGGACGTGCAGCTGTGTGTGTGTGTGTGTGTGTGTGTCCCTTGGGGAAGGGGCCTGGAGTTACAGATGCACTGTGCTGTGTTCGAGAGTCTGAGCTCCTTGGGGGCAGAGGTCTCTGAGCTGAGGGATCCGATGGCTCGGGAAGGTGGGGATAAGCCAGCTTCTGCGACCCCTGGTGCCCCGAGGGAGCTTCCACACACAGTTCTGTCACATCTGCAAGACAGCAGTCATTGTCCCTCCCCGGATGCATCAGAGAAAGGAGAGGCTCAGAGAGGTCGGGAACCTGCCCCGGGTTGCTCAGCAGGCAGTTGTCTGTGCCTGTCCCCAGGCTGCTGGCCAACGAGGCTGGTTGGTCCTAATTTCTAAATAGTTTAAAAAAAATATTAATGGCTAAGTTACGGGCACGTGTGGGAGCCTGGGTTGTGGGCTCAGACTGAGACGTGAGTGTGAAGGACTGGAGCGGAGACGGGGATCCTAGGTGTGGGCCGTGGAATGGGTGCAGCCTGAGCCCTGCAAGCCCACCTTTCTGGAGGGGAGGCAGCCTCGGTCCAGGATATGGGAATTTCGGCAAAAGTCCCAGGGACAGGTGGAAGGGAGAGCTTCTTGGGGCTGGTGCAGGTCCCTGGCCAGGGGGATCTCCCCATGTGCTCCTGGTGCAGGCGGGCACTGGCCCCTGCTCTGGCCGCAGGCCACTCTTGACCACCCTGAGCTGCCACCCATCAATCTCTGTTAACTATTCAAATTCTTTTTTTTTTTTTTTTTGTACTGGGGATTGAACCCAGGGACACTTCACCGTGGAGCCCAATCCACAGCCCATTCTGTATTTTATTAGAGGCAGGTCTCACTGAGTTGCTTTAGTGCCTCACGAAGTTGCTGAGGCTGACTTTGAACTTGCAATCCTCCTGCCTCAGCCTCCCAAGCCACCGGGATTACAGGCGTGTGCCACCACACTCAGCCCTCAATTTTATTTAATTTCTCAGCATGTCCCATACCACTTCCTGATGTGTCCCTTCTCCTGTCCTCTCTTCCAGGAGCTAGCTGAGAGCATCTCCATGGATGACCTACTGATACTGATGTTTTTCCCCCACTTTGCTTTTGTGATATTATTTTCTTTATTCTACTTTTTTTGGGTCATTATTCATTATCTAGGTTTTTATTTGAATTTGGCATTTAGTTAAATTATTTATAACCTTTGTGGTTTAATGATTTAAAAATACAAAGACATGAACTGTCCTCTGAATATGGCTTTGGCTACATCCCATAAATTTGATAAGTAGCATTCCTCACATACCTGTGATTTCAGTTTTGATGAGTGATTTGATGAAAGAGATTTGAGGAAGAGTGTTTTCTAATGTTTGTGATGTTTGGTGTTTATGTGTCAATTTCCACCATATGGTCAGGTCATGCAGCCTGTGACGGTTCTATACCTGTGACTCTTTATTGATATTAATTAATATCTACATACTGAGGTCTTTCTCTGGGGTCTAGGCAGAGTTAATTTCTGTAAATGTGTATTCTTTATAGGGTACAGCGTAATCGATCCCTTTTCCACTCTTCCAATGACTATCTTTAAGTTTTTCACAAACCTGTAGACCCTGCCCCCACCCCTTGTCCTCAAGAGCAGAAAAGTGACTATTCTTCTTACAGATAAGACAGAAACCGTCACACACATATCAGTCTCTGCTTCCCCTTCCACTTTCAGCTTTAGTTGAAATAACATGAAGTTCTAGTTCCAAATTATTTCCAAGTTGTTTACGTCTTCTATTCTAAGCAGCCTTTTAAACAGTTGTGAGGCTTCACGATCATGTTCCGACCAACTTGTTCACCACAGTCCTAGACTTTAGCTGGTTCCAGTAATCACAGTGATGTTTTCTATAACATGTCTTCCTCTTTCTTGAATTATTTAAAGTTATTAATTTTCCCTGTGGCTAGAATGGCTTAATGAAGCAATATTTCTTTCTTTTTTTTTTGTATTTTCCAGGAAAATATTCCTCCTGGGACTCTGAGTCTGAGTGAGCAGGGGCTGTTTTGGGTCCCTGTAGCTCTAGTGCTCAGCACAGAGCCGGGCACATAGTAGATGCTCGGTGAATGCACTTTCTCGGGTGGTCACAGAGTGACTCTCATGACCAGGGTTTGCTCGTCCTGCTTCTCTCGGGTCCCACCCTTTCCCTGGCCACCTCTGCTGAGCTGGCTCTCGGGTGTGGGCACAGGTGCTTGAATGGCTCTTCTCCCTTCACTTTCAGTCCTCTTCCCTCACCCAGAGGAAGATTTAGGATGGATGCAGGCTGCAGAAAGGGGAACAGGAGCCCATTCTGTCCCCTTATTTCCATTCCAGTTTGTTTTGTTCTTTTATATTTAAATTTTTGTAGAAGGATCTACATGCGCAATAAAAACTTCTGTGTTCACAAAAGAGAGCACGGCCTCCCTCCTGGCCCTGCCCAGCCCCTGAAAGCCCTCTCCTGCAGAGACAGCCAGGCTGTCACCTGGGGCCCTGTCTCTTTCTAGGGGTCTTTTTGGGCTTTCCTGGGCAGGTGTGCCTGGATCCACGCGTCAGGACACCTGGGGAAGCATCCCAAATACACCACCGTTGCCTCTGCAGGTAGCAATCGTCACTCTCCTCATTTTTTAAAAAAAAACAAGACGTGATATTTGCACACATTTCTACACCAGGGCCACTCAATACGGAGTCCCAGAAACCAGCATTTGCTCCAAATGTCGATCTATCTATGTGCTGAGAGGGGGTCATTTTGAAAGATGTCATGGGTTGTTCTGATAGTTCCCCTGCTGTGCTGGAGGACCCAGAGGTCATGCCTCCTCCTGTTGAGGTGCCACCTGCTGGACTTCCTTCTGTCACCTCCATGTTGCAGAAGGACTGTCCCCGCCTCAGAGGCGCCCAGTCCTGCGCCTTGGATTCTGTCATTATGTACAACTCAGGGAACCAAGGCTCAGAGAGGTCTTCCCCAGGTCACATAGAGGGGGAGGGGTGGGGAGGGAGAGGAGGAGGAGGAGGGAAGGGACACTGTCTAAAGTGCCCTGGTTCATGTGACGGGCCCCTTTTTCTGTGTTTTTGGCTACCTCGGGGGATCTTGCGGACCAAGGCCTTTACCTGGACCAGGAGTGCACCCTCTTTCCCACCTCTGAGTGCTTGGGGTGAGGGGAGACCCCAAAGTTTCCTTCTTCCATCCTTACTTCAACAGGCACAGTGGGGTCCAGAAGGGGTGGCTCGTCCCAGGAACAGCCAGGTGACACCTCCTGCCCCAGTCTTCGTGGAGGGAGAGGCTACTGTGTGGGTGTGAGGGGCAACTACCAGGCTGGGGGCTCCCGAGGAGCCCGAGGCTTGTTCTTAGTGCCCAGTCGGGGCCACGCCTGGGTGCTCGGGTGGAGTGAGGCCCAGTCCTCCCCAAGAACCTTCCGGTTGGGTGAGAGGCAGGGCAGATGGCCCTCAGAACAGTGAGGCCCAAGTTCCCCTGCAGATGGCTCTGCTGTGAGCCTATGGAGGCCCGGTTCTCTGGGACGTGGTTCTGTCCTGGGAGGCTGGCTTGGGCATCCAGGAAGAAACCCTTTGCTAAAGCTACTTACTTCAGACAGTGGTGTGAGGCCGCCTGCTTCAGCATCCCCACAGATGCCCGCAAGCCCTCGGGTGCCCAGCTCTGCCACCAGAGACCCCGAGCAGGCCCGGCCGCGCCTGGGTGCCAGGTGATTCTGAAGTGAAGGTTTGCCCTTTCTTCATCTGCCACAGAGTGGGCTGCCTAGAACCCCCGCCCCCAAAGAGGAGGAGAAACAGCCTCGTGGGAAAAGTCAGTTCAAGAACAAGACGAGAAGGAAGGGACCACCGGGGTCTGCACGCCACCGTGCACACTCCCCACCGGGGTCAAGGGTCGGCCAGGCACTGCTGTCGTCAGAGGTCACTTAGCTAGCCAGGGAGCTGGGTGTCCCTCCTTGGCAGCGGAGCTTGGAGGGCCCAGAGGGGCTGGGGCGGGGACAGGCTCCACCAAAGCCAATCTGAGCTCTGACGGAAGGCCACAGCCCTCTTGCTGTCATTGCCTGCAGATTTGGCTTATGGGGTGGGGCTCCTTTCCCTGGGAACCCCCAGGCTGCTAGGCAACAAAGCTCTGACAGTCCCCGGCCCTTGCTTTGGCCTCTGTGGGCTGTCCCTCAGCTAGCTGCACACCCCCACCTGAGCGGCACCAGCGCCTTCTGACAAAGCCTCCCTGTGGCCCTCCAAAATAGGTACCGTTACTCCCAACGCACAGATGACAAAACGGGGGACCAGAGAGCTTCCCCCTCGGTGACTGAAAAAGTCAGGTTGGAATCCCAAGTCACCCGCGCCCCTGGGCTCTGAGCCGCAGTGGAGTTGTTCAGGAGGGGCCTTCACATCTGGCCTCCAGCACCTTGCAGACCCCATTTTGACGACAGAATCAGAGGAACACCTAACTCTGTGGGTTTGTTCCAGAAAACAGCCCTGGGCTCTGGTTTAGGGGAGCAGGCCCCAGGAATGCCAGCAGGACTTGGGGGAGGGAGCAGATCAGCTTGGAGAGGACCCGGGGGACCGTCATGGGCAGACTCCAGGGAAGGGAGGTGGGCCCTTGCTCAGCGGGCGGTGGGCTGTAGGCCTGTGGAGGAAGGGTGCGTTCCCCGGCCCTGAGACGGACAGGCGGCTTATAGAGCAAGGAGCTCCGCAGCCCACAAGCAGCTGCACCACGTGCTGTCTGCTCCAGGATTCCGGAGGGGCCATGGGCGGTGCTGCGTCAGGGTCTCAGGTCTCAGCAGCTTCTGACCATTCGGCTCACGACCCTGAGGTCCTCTAAGGGCTCTGCGTCCTCACTCAACACACCCACTGCCCCTGGCTGGTTCTCCTGCTGTCCTCTGGTGATTGGTGGTGGGAAGCAGTTTTAGGTTCATGGCCAAATCGATGGGAAGGTGCAGAGCCCCGCCCACCCCGAGTCGGTGGCCTCTCCCCCACCTGTGCCCCTGCCGTGGGCTCCGCGGGCTGTAGGGCACCTGCAGGATGCATCCTGCCACCTGCAGCCCGTGGGGCACCACGGCTTCCCTTGGAGCAGGGCCTCCTCTGGCTTTGGAAGGTGGGGGGGTTCTTCTGCCCTGAGCTGCTCTGCGGGCTGCTCCTCCCTCCCTCCAGGCCTCCCGCAGCCTCTGATCTTTCCCTGACTCCACAGCTCAGCGTTTTCGGAACAGGCAACCGCCTCCTCAGACAGGCTTCTTCCTCCGGGAATACCCCAGTGCCTGCCCTGTGGCTGGGACTCGTGTGGCCATTCCACCTTCAGTCATTCAACAAACACCCGCTGGGTTCTCACGCCGAGGGGGCAGCTGCGAGCGCAGACCGTGGCCTCGTGTTCCTTCTGGAAGCTGGGGTCCCCTGGCTGCTCTTCCACCCCGAGCAGACGGGAGAGGCAGCCCTGGCTCCACCTCGAGCCCCTGAACTTATCCAGCCTGTCACCAGGTCAGCAGAGGTCACGGGGCATGGCTATCCCCTGTCCACTCTCCCCTGTCCACTCCCCTTGACCAGCATCTGCCAGATTTGGTCCACTCCAGAGCCTTTGGACCCACCGTCTGGGCTCAGTCATCCAGAGGTCCCCTGCTTACAGACGAAGAGCCCGAGCCCCACAGTGGCCCAGGGTCCCCCACACCGAGCAAGGGCTCTGCAGGCCCTCTGCGTCCACACTCACTTTCCCAGTCCGCACAGGGAGGGGCCGAAGCCTGTGGCTGCCGGGGAGCCTGCAATTGTGTGGGACGTCACAGAGCATGAACTTCAGGACCAGGTGACCCGGGGTCCTGGGGTCCCCTGGGGGCCAGCACATGCGTCCTTTTCAACGTGTCCCCCACTCCCAGCCAAGCAGGGGAAACACAGTGACCTCTTCTCCAAGCTTCTGGGCTCACAATTGTGAAGTGTCCCCGTCCCCTCATGCTGCCGAGGCACGGGAGGGCACGGCCCAGTTCCCCAGTGCAGCCAGGGCGAGGGCAGTGTCCCTGGGTCACTACCCTGCCCAGGCCACCCCTCGGAAGCACAAGCGCTGGGGGTGGCTGAGGAGCCCCCCACCACGCCCAGCCAGAGCCCCCACTTCCTGTGGGTGGCGGAGCCCAGGCGGCCTGTGACTCATAGAGGCACATCGCAACCTGCCCGGGAGCAGCACCTCTACCCGCCCAGGCCCACGAGCTCCTGGCAGCTTGAATAACGGCGCCCGCCCCGAGCACCACCATGTGGTCCCTCGGAGGTAACAGCCCATTCCTGTCTTTGCACGGCTTCTTTGTGGCTCAGGACCTGGGCAAAATAACTTGTCCAACAGTGTCTGTCCCCCGTGGGGTGAGAGCAGGGCTGGGACTCCCAGCCAGGACCCTGACAGGAGGACACAAAGCCTGTCTGAACTGAAGTCACCAGCAGCAGCCACCAGCCACGGAGAGCACACTGGACAAATGCAAAGCCTCTCTACTGAGTTAACCTCTTCCTTCCCCAGGAAGCAGGAGAGCAGGGTCCTTTGCAGACAGAGAAACCAAGGCTCAGAGAGGTTACATAGTTTGTCCAGGGTAACACAGGGCAAGTGAATGGCACAGCATGAGTGGAAAGTCCCATTCTGGAGTTGACGCTCCACACCTATGGCTCCTGCTGCTTCAGCCCAATGTGTCAACCCAGGAGCTACAAAAACCAAATCATGAAGCTGCTCACACCAAACTCGCGCAAAAGACAAACCCAGAACAAACCAGACAATCCCTCCTGCTGACTGCCCTTCTCCCCAGGCCACTTTTCTGACCTAGGGAAGGAAGAGAACTTTGCTCACACTCCCCAGGAACGGAGCTCCCTCTGGAGCCTGTGAGTCTGCCCCCAGCTCGCCCTCCCTCGTGCTGGGACAGACGGTCCTTTCACCAAAGCTGTGCTGGATCAACCCCAGCCGGGCACCCACCTTGTCTGGAGCAAGCTGTGCAGGCACTTTGGCAGTTTCCTGGGTCCTCGGGGCTGCCTGATGTCCCCACCCGTCCCTAGCTCTCTGAGAAGAGGATGGGAGCTGAGCTAGAGTGGCGACCAATGGCTCATCTTTCAAGGGCTGGGCGGTGATGTCAGTGCCCTCCTGGGCACTTCCTCCCTCCTCCCGCTCTGCTCCCAGCTCCTGCCCAGCGCTGAGCAGCGGGCGGTGCTTCCTCTCCCGGAGTCCTGGGCTCTGTGAGCCAGAGGTTTCCGTGTTCCCCCAGGAATGTTCTCTGTGTACGCTTCTGCCCAGTGAGCCTCGGGGCGGCAAGTGTCCCAGCCTGCCCCAGGGTGGCCCGTGAGGGGCCACGTGAACGAGTGTCTCTCGTGACATTTATGATTTATTTTCCCGAGGACTTTGTTTTGAGTCTGAGTTTTAGGTGTACACAGGGGGCGTTCCCACAGGTGTAAACAGAAGGTGGCCAGGTGGGCAGGGACCTTCTGAAGGTACTTTTTACGGCATGTACCCGTCCCGAGGGTGACAGGGAGGAAACTCAGGGACCTCTTCCCAGCGACCCCAGGCATTCCCTTGGAGCTCTCCGCTGGGCTTCCTGGGTGGGCCTTCAGCACCCTCTCCCAGAGGCTGGCGGCTCAGAAAGGCAGAGACAGACCAACTTTTCTCTTTTTTTTTTTTTTAAGGCCAAAACCTCTCCTTTGGGAGACCAGGTTCAGAGCAGGCAGAGGGAGGCGGGCAGATGGGGTCTCAGCCCCCCCGCCATCTCAGAATCCTACAAAACAGTGACCCAGCCCAACCCCATCATGAAGGAATGGGGACACGGAGTCCTGGAAAGGCTGAGGATGACCTGGGGCCCAGCCCTGGCTAGCCGTGGGCCGGCCAAGCTGTAACTTAGAGTCCAGGTCCCATCTGCACCTGTCCTGTTGGACGTCCTTGGTGCTTGCTGCCCTGGGTTCCCCGGGTGGGGTGGAAGCCTGCAGGGGCCTCTTGAGCCCCCGGACACACTGCCGAGCACGTGCTCCATCCTGGGGCGAGGTTGATCACTGAGGGGGTGTGTGATGGACGGGGTCCATTTATAGAGTCTGCAGGGACAGGGACCTTGGGGAGTCTCTTCTGGGTTGGACCCCGCAGGGCTCTGCACGCTGAGTCCCCAGAGGTCTGGATCCAGTATACCTGCGGCTGGGAGACTCTGGACGAAACGGCCACCTCACCCTTGTCCACCCAGCGCTGCAGTGGAGGGCTGTTTGGTCCTTGGTTTTATGTTGTTGTGACCCAGTTTGGAAGTCCTGGCTCAGGGCTGGGGGGCTCGGAGCTGCAGATGAGCTCACGTTCCAAACACTTCCCTGCTGGGCACTCACACTCTGGCCGCTGTGCACCTGGGGCCAGGTACCAAAGGACCATGGACAGTGCTCGCACCCTGGAACTCATAGTAATATTCCAATGTGCCAGTCCTTAGGGGGCGCGGGAGACCCAGCCAACGCCACCCGTATGCCGCTCATGAGCTCCCGTTGGCTGTCTCCCGCTGGAAACCCTGTGTAGCTCTGTCTGGAAGCTCTTTCCTCAAAATAGCAAGCCTCAGTAAGTTCTGCCTCTTATCTGTCCACGGATCATTATGTTGTGTCCTTCCATCAAAAGAATCTGCAGTTTTTCTGGGGGAGGGGGGACGGGTACTTGGGATTAAACCAACTGAACCACATCCCCAGCCCCTTTTTTAAAAATTTTAAATTTAGAGACAGGGCCTCACTGAGTTGCTTAGGGCCTGGCTAAGTTGCTGAGGCTGGCTTTGAACTTGTGATCCTCCCCCCTCGGCCTCCTAAGCTGAAGAGTCTATAAATCTTTTAAAGCAACGGCTCCCTTTGCCCTGCATCTGCACTGGTGTCCACATGTCCTCGTTCTGCCTGCCGTCCACGTCTCTCCCTGTCCATCCACCAGATGCAGGTCCACCTGTCCTTTCTGCGTCCTTCCCTCCACCCACCCACTTACCCACAGGTTCATTTATCAGATACCCACACAGCCGGGCAGCAGGTGGCCAGGTGGCAGTGAATGGCGGGACACACCCACGCCAGTCCCCTGCCGGTGGCTGGGGTCAGGTCAAAGGGTGCCTTGTGACTCAGGGCCACCCACACTGCATCTAGATCAACATGTCGTCCGCACGTCCTTTTTGCCATGAGAAAACTTGGCTAAACCCTTTCTCCAGTGTCCCTGCAGCTGTGTCTACCTCGGGGACTCTCACCAGTTGGCCTGTGCAGGGGGTTCCAGGCAGCCTGGTGGCATTCAGGGAGGACTAAGGGGGATCCAGTTGTTCCCATGGGAGTGGAGACCTTCCCACTCAGCCAGGACCCTTTTCTTAACCTCGTGGAACTGCCCACCCAGGCTCCCGCCCCTCTTACCCTCTTTCCAGGGCCCTCGCCTCTCTCGCCAGACACACCCAGCCCTCTCAACTTTAGATCCATGAAGTCCCCTGGGCTCCCACATAGGGCGGGATGGAGCTGGGCCCTGGGCCTTTGCACACGTCACAGTGTCTGCCTGTAAAGCCCCTCCTCTGCCCTGCTCAGTAGGCCTGCTCTTCCCGCAGGAGGTACTCGGGCTTTGCCTGAAACACTTGCCGACTGACCATGTCCGTCTGCACGTCCCCTGTCACAGCCCTGGGATTTTTCTCGGTGGGCTGAGAAACTCAGGAGCCAGGGAACCCTATCTTACTTACTGCTACTTATCACCTACACATAGTAGGCACCCTATGCCTGAACTGAAGAATCAACCCTACTCTGGGGAAAAGCCCCCATATCCAACCTGAAGAAGAGACCAAACAAAACAGAACAGTAGAGTACACATGCTCATGAACAGGTGTTTTTATTATGTCCAGTGCTTTATCTCAGTGTTCCAGAACATTCTCTGCACAAGTCTCCGTGTGTGAGAGAGGTCCTCTAAACCTCCCAGGAAGGCTGTTTGTTATCTCTCAGGCTCCTGTGGTGGGCTGTGCTTCTGTTTAGAACCCAGGGTCCTGGCCAGAAAGCCACTGCTGACCCCTATCAATCAGCAGCCCCCTGAGAAGGCCTGACCAGACCTCTGTCTCAGACGGGCTAGTCCTGGAAAACTGGAAGGTGGACTAGGAAGGACTCTGATTTTGATGGGAGCAAAACACTTGCACAGCCTGTACCATTTGCCTGGTTGGCCCTGGTACCTGTGTAGGGCAGGCTGGGCCCTGCTGATCCAGCCCATGGACAGAACAGCAGGCCTCAAGCTATGCAGAGCCCCCAAGGGACTTGGCTTATAAAGCCATGAGCTACTCCGTTGTGAGTCCAGAGCCCGGGTCGATGACTCCACGCCTTGTTTGTACCAGTAAACCACAGCCATCCGCCCAGTGAGGCACAAGTTGATAAGCAACTTAATTGTGCCAACTTATCACACTAAATCAGAAGTTCCCGGACATCCCAGATCCCATCAGGAGCTTATCAACCTCACAGAGCCACCCACCCATAAAAGGAGGACCCCCCCAAGACTCAGCTGTGCCCACCCGGCCTCCGGTCCTTCTCTGCCCTAGCTGCAGCCTCCAGTGGCCCTGATGCCACCTTGACCCTTTCCAAGCTTGATAATGACCAGTAAGTGTGAGGTGGGACTTGAGGGTCACAGATGTTGATTCTTAAAACCAGAATGGAATAAAAGGACGGGGGTCGCCTTGGCCGTGAACCTAAATGCACGGTGAGTGTTTTCTGAGAACCAAAGTTGATGGAACTGCCTTGTGAGTTGCTGTTATTCAGTTAATTCTGACACGGCAGGAAGAAAAACGTGCCTGGTCCATGTTCTGCCTTCGTCTGGTCCTCTCAGGAGATCCTGGACAGCCCTGCGCGCGTCTTGGAACGCAGGCCAGGGCTCAGGCCCTCCGTCGCTCATGGCCTCTTTTGGTCCCCTGTGGCCCCTCCTGGCTGCCTACAGAGTGGTCTCTGGACCAGGCCCCCTCTAAGCACAGGGCAAGGCCGTCCACTGACTTCCCACTGCTCCATGCATGGTTACCAGTCACTGTCCCCATTTCACAGACGAGGACGCAGAGGCTGGGAGGCTACTTGGCCTGATTCCTACAGATTGCAAATGGCGGAGCTGGGGTCTGAACCCAAGTCCGACTCCTTAGCTGCGGTCCACCCCCCAGCAATGAAGAGGCAGCTTTTTAAAAAACTGATAATATCTATAGTATTTATGCAGTTCTCTACTCTTTGAGCTTGATGTGTAAGACAAAAAGTGAAAGTTCCCGGGCAAGGGGACTGCTTGGAGGTTAGCCATTTGGTCGCATTCTTACACATCTTACGTGACCCTGTCCTACACAAGTGGGATCAGACACATGTCATTTTAGTGTGTGACTCTCCCTTTCCTGTTCTCTTTTGCTGCCCATGCCGCCTACCCTCTGGCCACTCCCCTTCCCAAGAGCCTGGCCCTGGTGCCAATGGTGCTTACAGAGGACGTGGGTCCCCTTCTTTGGAAAGCAGGAGAGAACTGCTGCTAGAGGTTCAAAAGAAAAAGCTTTCCCTGTCTTCTGTGCCTTTTCTCTTTGACGTGTCATGATGTGTGTGTGTGTGTGCGTATGTGTGTGTGTGTGTGCATGTGTTTTTAATAATTTGATACTTAATATGGTTCTAAGTATAGAAAAAATAAAATCTTAAATCATTAGCTCATGCCCTGCCATTCACCTTGATGTTTTCCGGTGCCAGTTTTAAACACAAACATTAGTTCATTCGATTTGTTTGAGAAATTGCTGAAATTACACAATTTGCACTCCGTGTCTGGTGCGTCTGGTGTCCTGCATTCTCACCAGGCCAGTGGAAGTGCCACAGAAACCAAACTCACCTGCTCTGCTTTCCCTTGATGACCTGGGCACCTCCTGCCAGCTCAGCCTTCCCCTCCCTGGGAGCGGGAGGAACTCAGGTGCCTGATCTCCCCCTTTCCTCCCCTGTCCTGGCCTTCAGTGTCAGTGGGTGGCCGACACAGGAAGGGACCTGGGCAGGAAGTCTACCATGGGGTGGGTCCTCTGCTGTCCCTGCTCAACAGAGCCTCCCGGCCCTCTTTCTGCATTTGAAGCAAGTCTTGGTGTGAATGGAAAGCCTGGCCTCTGGGGAACACGCTTCTGGGACTCAGTTGAGCTTCTCTGAGCCTGGTGTCCCCCCTTCCAGCTCTGAGACCTGGAGTGAACTGAACCCTAACCCCCTGGGAAACAAGTCCTAAGCCCTAACCCCACGGGGTGTGGCTGTGGGCATAGTAGGACAGGGGGACCCACGTCTGGCTCCTTGTTCAGGGCCTGGCAGGGGCTCCCCAGCTCTGGGACCTGCCCCATTTAACACTTTGGAAGCTGAGGTGCAGGTTTAATCTGCTGTTGTTCTTCTCTCCCTGAAGCCTGCGGAAATAGCAAAGTCCCCGGTCAAGTTTTATTAAATGGCTTGTGAATAAAAATGCTTAAAACAAGTGGAGTTGCACGGAGGCCTTCAGAGGTGAGATGCAGGGGGCGTGGGGGAGTGAAGGGGTGGCCAAGAGGCCCGTCCACCCTTCTCCTCTGTCTGTCTGTCCATCTCCTGCTGCCCTGGGCGGGGTGGGCCTGTCGTCTCAGGCACGGTGGAGGCTCGGTCCCTCCCATGCGGGAGGAAGCAGTCTTCAACCTGACCATCAGCCTGGCTGTGCTTCCTAACTCTGGCCTTGGACCTGACGCTGTCGCCAGCAGGTTGGGAAAGCCGTTAGTCACTTCCTGCCTGAGGCTCCCAGCCTGGGAAATCCTCGGCGAGTGAGGGCAGCCGGGTCCTGGCACCCTTTCGGGCCTCTTCTCCCCCAAGCTGGGACCTCTTACCCGGCCCCAGCACCAGTACCCAGCCGACTGACCAAGTGGCCTAGAGCCACCCGCTCTTCTCCCCTGCCCACTCCCCCACCTCCTCCTCCTCCTCCTCATCAGGAAACTGGGGCTCAGGGAGGGCAGCCCCTTGTGAGTGGTAGAGCTGAGCTTGGGCAGGGTCTGCTGGGGGCTCCTCCTCAGGGGGTCGAGCCCCACTGGCCTTTCCTGCCCCACATTCAGGTTTCATCCTACTGGCCACCAGAGGCCCAAGGGAGACAGGGCAGGACGGGCTTGGCCCCTGGCAGGAGCCCTCTGTGATCTGTCTACCCACCAGCCCCTTCATCTGCCCGGTGTGCAGCCGCTGGCCTGATCTCCACCGCACTCCCCACCTACCTCCCTCCTGAGCCCAGCACGGTGCCCCCGCCCCCCGGGGGTCTCCCACTCTCTGGAGACTTGAATCATGTCCCTCTGGCAGCAGGACTTCTCTTCCTCCAAGGCCACGAGCCAGGGTCCTCTGCCCTCTGGCCACTTGCCTCTGGCAACTCTGTGAACGAGACTCCAACCTCCCTGTCCATCAGTGTCCTTTCATCACATGGGGACAACACCTGCCTCAGAGGTGGTGAAAATCAGAGGGACCAGCAGAGTGAGGGCGGGGCCTAGGGCTGCCATTCACGGCCTGCAGGGACTTGGGCAGGCCCCAGGTTCCCTGTGGGAAAAATGGGACTGTTAATGAATCCATCATAGGGCTTCTGGGATGGCCAGGTGGGGACTTGCCCCACTCCCTGGAATCGTCCACTCTTTGGCGGGAACTCACGAGCACTCCTCCACTTCCTCCATTAAAAAAAAAAAAACTGGCGGAGAAGTCACACAACGCCATCCTTTGGCGTCCACAATGGTGTGCCAGCAGAACTTCTATCTAGTTCCCAAACATTTCCTCAGCCCCAACCAGCCCAGGGCTGCCCAGCTAATGTGGGGCCTGGTTGGAGAAGGACTCTGGCCTTGGAGAGCCGGTCACTATGCAGCCTGCGCCTCCCGGAAGACCCTCCTTCCCCCCCTCCACGCGCAGAGCCCCAGTTAGCCCCGACCCGGGGCTCTGGCCTCCCTGGAAGCATTGCTGCAAACACACAACCTTCTGGGCCACATTCCTCGGCGGGGGTGACGTCACTGGGTCCGCAGGCTGGGGGCCTCCAGCTCGGTGCCCTTCACTGTTGAGCAATTACCCTTTGGTTCACCTTCAGGTCTGTTTTCTTCATAGAGCCCTGGCAGCTCCAGCCCCCACCCTGCTCCCTGGGCAGAGAGCTCACCTCCAGGTGGCCTGGGGACAGCCACAGCCACTCTGTTAAGCAGGCAGCCTGGCACTAGGTTACAGGTGCCATCTCCAGCTGGGCCTCACTGTGCGGGTTCCTGATGAGGAACCTGAGGCTCACAGTGTCAACAACCTGAGGTCATGTCCCCAAGGCCACCATGGCCCTGGACTCAGCCTTCTCACTGGGGTCTCCTAGGGATCCCCAGGTGGCTTCCCGCCCCTCCTCCTGTCCTTCCAGCCCTCTCTACACCTTCCCATGTCGGCTGGAGGGATTTTAAAAACAATTTTTTTTTTTTAAATTAGTACACAGCACAGCTACTGCTTGGTGGTGCTCACTTCCTTGGGGTTCAACAGACGCAGAATCCTCCATCCCCCATCCTAGTGCCAAACCCGACATTCAGTCACCCTACACAGGGCGCTGTGTGGCCCCTTGCTGTGAACCCTCCCAGACCCCTGCTCTCAGCCATCTGCTGTGGCCTCCAGCGGACTGAACATTAACCTGCCCGCCCACCTGGGCACCTGGCCCTACTGGTGCTGACTCTGGTGTCCACACCCCACCCCGCCATGCCCTCCAGGGCTGTGCACCGCCCCTTGGATCTGCAGCAGGACAGGGCGCAGCTGGCCCCTGTCGGGAGGGTCTCTTGGCCTCAACTCCCAGGGCCCACTCCTCTCCTCTGCAGTTACAGCCTCAGGGGCTTCTCCTACCCTCCCACCCTCCCTGCCAACACCCTGCTGTCTGCAAGGGCTCTGCTGCGATGCCCACCATGTGACCCTGCAGCTCCGTGGGGACAGGGGTGGAGCCAAGCTACCTACTGACCCACAGGCAGGCACTTGGGGTACTCCAGAAACCCTGATGGAGCAGAGAAAGGGGTGCAGGCGGAGCCCTCCAGGGGTGTTCAGCCCAGAGGAAGGGACCAGCCTCAGGACAGGGGAAGCTGGAGTTGGTGAGGGGGACCCCAAACCTACGAAGCCAGGCAGTATCCTCTAAGAAAGTTTGGGGGAGTCAGAAGCGGGGGCAAGGGACATGTCCCCTCATACTGAACCCTCACGTTGGCACAATGGGAGGGCTCCTGAGAGGATGGCATTGGGTGGGGAACCTCCTGGACACCCCCTCAGGGACAAGTGGAGAGCTGGGGTGCAGGAAGAACAGTCCCAGGTCACTCGGCCCTTCCTCTGTGGAATTTCCCCTTCCAGCCCCAACCATGGGTCCCATGTTTTCTGGTGGGTCTGAAAGCAGCCGCCCTGGAGTGGGGGTGACACTCTGGGGCAGAGGGAGGGACCAGCTCCAACAGCACTGGGACACTGAGTGAGCACATCCTGTGGCTCCATAAATAGACGCCACCTTCCTAGATCATGCACCCCGAGGGTGGAGGTGGGAGCTGGAGCCGGGGTTCCCTGTTGCCGTCTGTACCCCCAAGGTCCCCCTGCATCAGAGACAGCGTGGGTGGCGACTGGCCGCTCTTCCTGGCACCTAGCTAGGCTCTCTTCCCAGACCAGAATGATTCAGAAAGCAAGAAGGTGACCTTTTCCTTCCGTGTCAGTCACTTTTTTGATTCCAGGGCTTATTCAGGGACATTTTAAGTAATCTAATGAAAGCAAAAAGGAGTGATGTCACATTATTGAGGTCCCTTGGCGCCAGGCACGGGCGGGTGGAGGAGCGCATCCTCTCCCTGCCCTTGCATGTGCAGATGCTTCGGGACCAAGGAACAGAGGCCAGGGCAGGTCTGTGCACCACACAGCAGACCAGGACTCACAGCCTGGGCAGGGGTGGTGTCTGAGAGGCCTGGCTTGGAGGCCATGTGCTCAGGAATGGTGCCCAAAGCCAACTCGGGGCTGCTCCTGTGCAGACCCTGAGGCTGCCTCAGCGGGCATCACTGATGTGCTTCAGCTTGGCACTGGACGTCACGCTGTCCCCATGAATCAGGAAGCTGGGTCCCACTGGGGGCTCCTGGTCACCTGTGTGCACCCCAGGTGTGAGGGGGCTGAGAGAGCATCTGTTGCCCTGCAGGACTGGCCGGGGGGGCGGGGGGGGGGAGATTCCCTGAACTCAGGAAGGGAGCTCAGAGAGCAGGGCAGGCCGATGAGGAGGGGGAGCTCCTGACAGCCGTGCTGGACACCCGGGGCTGGGGCTAATTCGATGCCCTCCAGCCTCCATGCATGGTCTCTCTGCACCAGACGTGACATTCTGCTCTGCATGCTGCAGGTCCCAACCCCTGAGAAGTCTCAGAGTCAGGGCCGCCTCCTCTGGGCAGCCCTCGGTCGGAAGGATTCTTTCTGTCCTCTGAATGTTCCCAGCCTGTGTGGATCTCTCTAGGGGCACAATTTCAGAGCTGGCTTGGGTAAGGTTCTGCCCGGCTTCAAGGGCTGATCTGCACACCTGTTCACCTCCTGCCACTGCCTGTGGGGTGGTCGCCCCGGAGCTGGCCTCTGAGCTGCTCCTACACCAAGGCAGGGAGGCCTTGGACAAGAGGGTGCCGCACCCACCCCTGCCTCCTGAGCTGGGCCTCCTCCCCACAGGGGGTTTAGTGAGGCCCAGCGACTCTCAGGCTCTACCTGCAGGCCCTTACCTGTCTCATGAGTGCTGCCCCTCCAGGCCCGAGCTCCCTGTCCCCACCTGGTCACACTCCCCCCTTTCCTCGTGTGTCTCCACTCACGGACACCAAATGCCTTTCGGGGCCTCCTCTGCTCTTCCTGCTCAGCCAGAACACAGATTCCCAAGGATGGCATTTGTGTCCTCACCTCCGGAGACTGCCGGGGACCTGCCTGTCACCCATCTCCAGCCGCGTCTTCCAGTGACATGCCCTGCGCTTGTCACCGCTGGTCTCCTCACATCAGGGGATGATGGGTTTGGGAAGCCTGGCTCCTTTTCTCTAAACAGATGTGAGTTTTTGTTGAAATCCTGTAGACACTCACGTAGCTAAAAACCCCGAGACGGCAGGTGGAAGACAGAAGGGTCCCCTCCTGCACCTCCACGAGCCCTAGCCCAGGGGATGAGCTGTCACTTTGCTGCCCCTGGGACCAAGAGCTGTATCACGCCTGGGTTTCCTTGTAGGTGTCCTGGGCTGGTGGAGCAAATGGCCACAGCTCGGTCCCTTAAAGCCCTAGGGCTGTTTCCCCGGAGCTCTGAAGGCCAGAGGCTGACGTCAAGGTATCGGCCGGGCCGCGCTCCCCCGCCAGCTTCTGGTGGCTGCGGCATTCCCTGGCCTGTGGCCACAGTACTCCCGTCTCCCTCTTAAAACAACACCTGGGATGGCTCTTAGGGCCCACTCTGGTAATCTGGAATTATCCTCTTATCTTGGAATCTCTGATCACGTCTACCAAGACCCTTTGCCCAAATAAGGCCACGGTTCTTATTTCTCTGGCAAGCTCTTCCACTTGGTTTTCTTTTGCTTCCTTTTTTAGGAATTTCTGTTTTTCAGATCGAGTCTCTAACCCTTGACAGTTTTTAGTCCTTCTCCTTCTTCTCCCTCCTCTCAACTTGCTCCTGGAACTTTCCTTGACCTAGTCTCCCAGCTCTCGAACATGTCAGTTTTCATGAAGTTCACACACACAAAATTGCACATCTTTAAAGTGCACATCTGATAATTTTGTTTTTACACACGTCTCTCTTGCAAACATCACCTAGACAACATAGCAAACCTGTTCATTACCCAAATTGCACCGTAAGAATCCCTCCCTCTCACTCTCTCCACCCGACTCTCTTCACTTTCTGTCACTATGGATTCATCTTCATTGTTTAGAGTCTTTTTTTCTTTTTTGATTTCTTGGTTGTGGTTAATGAACATTTATTTATTTATTTATTTATTTATGAGAATTGAACCCAGTGCCTCACACATAGTAGGCAAGTGTTCTACCACTGAGCCCCAGCCCCAGCCCCTTGTTTAGAATTTTATGAAAATAGAATAACACAATATGTGCCTTTTCAAATCAATATAATTATTTCAAGATTCATTTGCACTGTGTGTATAAATCTTTATTACTTTTCATTGTTCAGTAGATGGATGCCTAAGTCTGTTTTCTGTGGCTATAACAAAATGCCTGAATCAAGTGACTTACACAAAAAGAAATTTATTTCTTATAGTTCTGGAGGCTGGGAAGTCTAGGAGCACCTGCTCAACATCTCCTGAGGTCCTTCCTGCTGAATTATAATATGGTGGAGGGTGTCACGTGGAGAGCTAGAGAAAGCTCATTTTTATAATACAGCTGCTTTCTTAATAATCCATTAGTCAATTAATCCAAGAATGGGTTAATCCAATCAAGAGGGCAGGAGTCTGAAGATTTCATTACATCCCAAAGGTCCCACCTCTCAGATATTATTAACACAGGAGTTTAAGGACTATGTTTACAACATATGAAATCTGGAGGACACATTGAAAGCATAACAACGGATACACCATAATTCATTTATTCTTTCTTCTGTTGCTGGGCATTCAGGTTCTTTCTGTCTTTTGGGGTTATTGCAAATAAAGCTGCTATAGCATTCATTTGCATGTAAATACGTGCACATGAATGCTATAGCAGCTTTATTTGAACATGTATTTCTTCTTCTCTTGAGTAAATAACCAGGAATGGAATGGTTAGATCATATGGTGAGTGAATATTTAACTTTTTAAGAAACTGCCAAACCACTTTGAAAACTGCCTGTACCATTTTACATTCCTTCTACCAGTTAATAGAGTTCTAGTGGGCTCAGTTTCCCAGCATTTGGTGAGTCAGTTTTTTTAATTTTAGCTCCTCTGATAGGTGTTTAGTGGTGTCTCATGTTGTTAATTTGTATTTGCTCATGACTAATGATGCTGAGTACATTTCCATCTCTTTATTGGCCAATCAGCTGTCTGTCTGAGTGAAGTGTCTGTTCAAATTGTTTGTCCACTTTTTAATTGGATTGTTGGTTTCCATGTTGATGAATTTTGAGAGTTCTTTACATAAAGATACATATAGGTACAGGTGGATGTATGCTCTGCAAAGATTTTCCTCCCAGTCTTAGCTGTGATGCTTTTAATGTTCAAGAGTTCTGATTAGTCTTGTTCATTTTTACAAGCACCCTGTTCTTGTTTAATGGATGCAATATTTCATCCTTGCAGGTTATTAATTATAATTTTAACAAGTTTTTCTGTTTTCTGTGCTTCTTTTCCTTGGTTTCTTTTCCTTTTAGGCTAGTGGGTTTCCTCAAATGGACAGTGTCCTTGGCTACCTGTCTACACTGAGTGTCTGGTCCTGGGCTTTGCACACTGAAAAGTCTCAATGCCAGCTGTACTCCACGGGGGAATGATCCAGATGCAAGACAATGGTTTTGTTGGGAGCCTCCAAAGTTTTTCTCAGGGCTTGAAACCCCTCCCTGCTGGCTATGAACTTGTGGGGCCAGGATTCAGCAAGGGCCTGGGGGCCCCAAGCTCACTGTCCGGATGTTCCCTGAGCTATGCTGCTCAGCCCCATGCCTCACCTTTACCTTGTCTCCCTGAATCTTTTGAGAATGAACCTCGTATCTTGGGCCTGGAGGTGAGTAAGACGGGTGTGGGGTTGGGGGAAGCTCAAGGCAGGGAGATGCCTCAGAACCATCTATTTTGCAGATGAACTTTCATTCCATCTCCTTGCTTTTGGTCCTGAATCTAACATCCTCCTTTTATGGCACCTGGTGCTTCAAAATACCAAGCACCTCAGGTGTCCCGTGGCCAAGTATCTTGTCTTTGATGTTGTCCCCTCAGTGCTCTCGGCTGGAAACTGTCCCCATTCAGCTACACCCTTTTTGCTTTCAGACAACTAGACATTTCTTGATTCCTTCAGCTTCTACCCAACTCCTCTGTTTGCTATATTCTTGGAGAGTCACACCTTTCTTATTTTTGTGGAACCGTAATAACATCTTAAAAGGAGTTTGAGGAGGGGGCGGAAGAAATCCAGGAGTGGCAAATCTGCCATTTTTGACCAAAATTGAGAGTGCGTGTGCTGGTGGGGGGGCGCCCGCCTTCCGTAAGACGGATTCGACCCCTCCCTGCCGTCTTCGCCTCACGGGGTGCTGCTGGGCCTTCCCTGGGCCCCTTGTCCCTCGCTGCCTCCTCTCTTCTCTACCAGCACAGACATTGTGATCTGCCACTTTGGCATCTGCTGGGCACTGCCAACGGCCGCACAGAGCCCAGTGCCTTGATGCAGTTGCCAACCTCTGCTGGGCACCCACCGCCCGATCTCCAGGGTTTCCCATCTGCTGGTCCTTCCAACCTCCAAACCTTCCTCGTCCCCATCGTTCGAAGCCAATGGCCTTTATAGACAGAACCGCAGAGATGAGACTCTTCCCCCGTCCCCCACGGCAGCCATCATGGCCTTCTGCCTGGAGTGTGCCCCTGTGTCCTGGGCAGGGCCTCACGGCCTGCCCGACTTCCCCATTGTTCTCATTAGCTGTTCCGCTGCGGTGAACACCTGTGGAGGAGGAGAAGTCTACCTGGTGGCACCTGTGGAGGAGGAGAAGTCTACCTGGTGGCACCTGTGGAGGACGAGAAGTCTACCTGGTGGCACCTGTGGAGGAGGAGAAGTCTACCTGGTGGCACCTGTGGAGGAGGAGAAGTCTACCTGGTGACACCTGTGGAAGAGGAGAAGTCTACCTGGTGGCACCTGTGGAGGAGGAGAAGTCTACCTGGTGGCACCTGTGGAGGAGGAGCAGTTGATGTGTTGGTCACGGTTTCAGAGGTCTCAGTCCACAGTCGGCCAGCTCCACTGCTCTGGGCTGGAGTGAGGCAGTGCATCAAGGTGGAAGAGTGTGGAGGAGGACAGCACCTCAGGACGTTACATCAGGAAGGAGAGAGAGAGAGAGAGAGAGAGATTACGGATGAGGGACAGAATACACACCCAGAGGCAGGTCCCCATGACCCACCTCCTCCAGCCACACCCGCCTGCCCACGTTATCACCCAGTTCACCCCATCAGGGGACCGTGCCCAGGTGAGGTTAAGGCTCTGTCACCCACTCGTTTCTCCTCTGAACTTCCCTGTCCTGTCTCACACGTGAGCTTTGGGGTCACCTTCTGTCTAAACCGTAGCGACCTTCTCCCTGCTCTGCTTTGGCACTTCCTTTCAGTTCCAGAGATGTCACGGACACAGATTGTCACACGGGCTTCCTCCAGGGGAGATGTTCAAACATTTACCTGTGGCAGGAGGATACACCAGTTCCCACGGCCTCCTGGTCCACCAGGAGCTTCCCTGTCACAGTAAGCTGGTGGGAGGGCGGTAGTGAGCTGGGGCTGCCGTGACAAAGTGCCCTGAACAGAGTGACTTCAACACACTGCTGCACCGTTCTGGCGGCTGCAGCTCAGGATCGAGGTGTGTGCTGGGCCACGCTCCTTCCAAGGCGCCTGGGAAGGGTCTGCTGGGGCCACTCCCCGAGCTCCTGGCAGCTCCTGGCTGTGGAGAGGAGCTCTTGCTGCCCTTGGCCTTCTCCCTGTGCCACCTGTGTCCACATCTGTCCCTTTTATCAGGACACAGCCATATTGGGTTAGGGCCCCCTCAGGACCTAATTTTAATTTGATTGTCTGCAAAGATCCTATTTCCAAATAAGGTCATTTTCACAGAGAGCTCCGGGCTCCATGGGTGAGCCTCGGACAGGGGTCCCTGGGGAGGGGGGCTCTCTAGGAAGGGACCGGAGCCAGGGAGCTGAATGCCATGAACACGCAAGTTCAGTGACAAGGACAGGCCCAGGCCCAGGCCTGCTCCAGGCTGCCCTGCTCAAGACGGAGGCTCATTCCTGGCAGGGTTTGCCTCTCCCTCTGTGGACCCTGGAAAGGAGGACACCCACCTGCTCCACCCAGCAGGAGGGGGTGATGGGGCACCCCCAGAGCTGTAGGGCCCTGGAGCCTGCAGTTGGCCAGCTCAGTCACCTGGATGGTCATCTCCTGGGGCCAGGCTCTCTGGCCAGGTGGGCTCAGGAGTCTCAGGAGAAGCTGCCTGGCCACCCAATCTAGAGTAGCCCGTAGCATGTACACACCCCTCCCCTCACATACCCCACACCGACACACAACGCACAACCACAACCACAACACATCACACACGCCTCACGCCACACACAGATACACGCGCACAGACGCCTCGACTCTAAATCTCTCCACCCTTGGCTCTTCCCTCCTAGCCAGTTGCTCTCATTCTGTTGGGGTCCCGGGGGTCCTTGCCCACCTGCTCCCTGTTCTAGGATGTAGATTCCTGGCCACAGTCAGGGACCTGCCCGTCTTGTTCCCTGATGGGCCCTGAGCCCCTAGAACTTGCTGGGCACATGGCAGATGCTGTGGGCTGCAGGCTTGGGGCCACCTTCCTGTGGTCTGTGGGTGTTGCCAGAGAGGAGTGGGGACCTGGGCTCCTGCCCACCGCATAGCTCCGCTAGGTCCCACTGCCCCAGGTTTTCTCATGGCACTTTTCTTATTCAGAGACACGAACCTTCAAGTTGCAAACAGAGCCTTGGAGAGGCTGAGAGCCCCCGGGTACCTGGGGATTTCTCAGATCTCCTCGCAGGCATAGATCTGGTGTGACCGTGTCCACGTGCAACCCAGAGGCTGCCAACCCAGGTGCTGCCCATGTGACCCCACAGGGGGTCACCTAAACTCAGATGGGTTCTTTCTGCCCTGGCAGCTTTCTGGGGCCCATCTCACCAAAACCCCCAGGACTCCAGGTGCCGGCCCCCAATACCCCTGCAGCGTTATGAAGGAAGTCCCGCTGAACTCTGAGTGGCAGGTGAGCAGCCGGGAATGGAGTGTCTGGTCCAGATCCAGCCCCGGCCATGGGTCTCCAGCAAGGCTCCTAACTTCCTCATCTGGAAAGACAGATGGGAAGAGGTCGCTCTGACAGACTGGCCGGGGTTTCCCGAGCCGAGCGGGCACGGTGCTGGCCACTCCTCTCAGTACCTATTAGCCTGGCCCCAGTTCAATGTTCCATAGCCGCAGGCAGCAGGAAGCTTCTGGAACAGCCTTCCTGCATCCGTGGGGGAGAAGCGGCACACTTGGAGTCAGTGGGGCCAAGGCTACGAAAGGAACCAGCTGCGAGACCCCTCCAAGGCCCCATCCAGTGAAA
This sequence comes from Marmota marmota marmota, assembly GCF_001458135.2. NCBI lineage: Eukaryota > Metazoa > Chordata > Mammalia > Rodentia > Sciuridae > Marmota > Marmota marmota. Next base: position 60,394,889 of record NW_025999900.1, on the reverse strand, counting down.
GTGGAGGACAGGCTCCTTCCCCGCCCCCGCCCCCGCCCCAGGGTCACTGCTGTGCACCGCACTTCCTCAGTGTTACGCTCATTAATTAAACTCTCATTTACGCCCGAGGGCAGTGTCCGGCCATCTGGAAGCCTTTCCCTCTGTGGTCGGGTCATGAGAGCTCACGCACAGCTCAGGGGCTCTGGCGCCTGCTCCGGGAGGTCCCACCTGGACCCTCAGAAAAACCACTGAGCTGTCCAGCAAGGTCCTTGCTCCCCACCCCACCAATAGTGACCCTGGATTATGAGCTGCCACCAGCACCTCCTGTTCCACAGAACGCAACGTAAGGCTTTCTGTAACTGCGACTTTATTTTAATACTCAGAACACGCCTGTGAAACAGATATCAGTCCCGTTTCACAATGGGGGAGCCGAGGCTCAGAGGGGGGCAGGAGCTTGCTTTAGGTCACAGTTAAGAGATGAAGGGTCAGTTCTGAGGTGGGACCAGTATCTCATGCCCACCCAGGAGCTCCATACCCCTCCTCTGCTCAGTGAGAATCAGACCTGGTCTTGGATCGAGCTCTGGGCAGAGGGTGATTCAGGACAGCAGCCAAGTGATGGGCCCAGAGGGAGGCTGGCTTAGTGACATGGACAAGGACACTAGATGCCACTGGTACTGGGGAGCACCAAGAGCCCGGGGAGAGGGCTGAGCCAGTCCTGCTGGGCTGCCGCCTGAGTGGTCCACCTCTTTGGGAAGCTCCAGGTCCCGAAGGGTACCCCAAGTCCTGGGGAGAGATTGTCAGCATTTCCAGGAGGCGGAGCAGCTGCAGCAGGGACCAGGGATGGGCTGGCACTGGGGAGCCAGGGGTCATACAGAGGGAGGGTGGCGGGGGCAAGCGAGGTCCCCCAGAATTCCTTGACTCATGGCTTGGGAGACAGACACCCAGAAGAGGACTCACCGGAGTCTCCTGGAGCTGGGAAAAGCAGGGTGGTGTCGGGCCCAGGGCTCCCCACCAGGGCCCAGGTGGCCTCCCCTTCCTCTTGTGGACAGCTAGCAATCTCGGCCACTCTGGTCAGCAGGAGAAGCTCTTGCTTTAACTTCAATCTGACCCCTGTACTCTGTGGAGAGGAGTGCTAGGTGCGCCCCAGGATTCAAGCTCTAGGCTACTCCCCGAGGACCCATCTTCCGTCTGAAGGACCCAGGAGTTTCTTGGAAGATGAGCTATTCTTCTTGGAAAGAATCGTCCTCAGAGGCTTCAAGGCAAAAATATCCCAAACTGGAGGAGGGGCAGTTCCAAACACAGCCTGGGGCCTGTCATTCAAATAGTGTCCCGACTCAGCCCTGCAGATGGCTTCAAGCCAAAAAGTGGGGTGCAAAGAAAAGTGAGTCAAACCCAGAAGACTGATTGGAAGGAACTGTGACGTGTGGGGATGGGTACGAGGACCCACGGAGGAGAGCAGAGCCCACCCCTGCCACGGCAGGTAAGGAAGGAAGAAGGAGGAGAATCCGTCTGTGTTTCTGTTCCTACTTTACCTCCAGGCTGGTGTGGCTGGGGACTGTGGTGGCTTAGGGGTTACTTGGGGTGGGACAGGGAATAGTCAATTTTGGCTCCCAGACAAAGGAAGTCCTGGCAGCGGGAAGGGGCAGCCAGGCCAAGATACAGAGGGAGATGTGACTGGCAGCAGGCGGCCAGGGCCACGCCCCTTAAGCCAGAGAGCTGAAGGCACCCTGGGTTTGCCATCAGCTGTCCCATTAGGAAGGGAGTGGGCAGCTGGGGTGGGACCTGGGGACCTCAGCGGCTGATCAGGAACGTTTGGCTGGATGATGTGGGCAGGAGAGGGAGGAGCGGGGAGGGGCACCGGGAGGGTTGGATTGTGGGTGAGGAGTCACGGGCGGGGCTGGTGCCAGGCAGGGCCCTCTAATTAATCCCTAGGATCGAGGGTTGCGCAATGGTGGAGAAATGTTGGATCGGGAGCCACCGTCACGCAGTCTAACAGTGTGTGACCAGAGAGGACGGAGCGTGGCCACCGAGGCACCAGCTGGAGAGTCCCATCTGGATCAGAACAGAGACCCACCTGGCCAGTCTGTGAAGTTGCACACAGGCCACCTATTTGCCCCTGTCACGGGCACTGGGGCTCCTCGGGGAAATAGCAGGCTGTGCAGGCCCCTTGATAGGAGAGAGCTTAGGGGAAGACGAGACACTAAGTGTGCAAAGTCACGGATGATCGTTCAGTGCTTCTGTGAGAGGAGCCATGAGGGGTTGGGGTGGGAGGGGTGACAGGGACTGGGTTCTTGGAAGGGACATTTAAGCTGCTGTAAGTAGGAGGTTTGTCCAGGGAGCACTCGGGAACAATTCCCAGGTGGTAGGTGCATGTGTGCAAAGGCCCTGGGGCTTAGAGAATGACTCACTGGATTAAGGAAGCGGATGCTTGTGAGGAACTTGATGGAGCAAGATGTGTGTGGCATGGGTGGGGGGGTAGAGGGGGTGGGGTGGGGGTGGGGCAGAAGGGGGATAAGAGTTGGCCCTGTAGGTTTTATAAAGGGAGAGTTTGAGAAAGGGCTCCTAAGCCATGGAAAGGGTTTGGACTTTGTCCTAAGGGACATGGGAAACCACGTGTGTGTGTGTGTGTGTGTGTGTGTGTGTTACACGTATGCCTGTGTGTGTGCATATTAGGACTCCCCAGAGAAACACAACTAATAAGATGTGTATATAGACATATATGGAAACTTATTTTAAGGAATCAGATCATACAATTATGGAGGTTGGAAAGTCTGAAGTCATCACGGTGAGGTGTCAGGCTGCAGATCCAGGAGAGAGAAGGTGCTAGGGTCCAAGCTCAAAGACCGTCTTCTCTCTGGCTCAGGGGACACCAGTCTTTTGTTCTGTTCAGACCTTCAACTGATTTGATGAGGCCCATCCACATTATGGAGGACGACCTGTGTTGAGGGCCACAACCAAGTCAAGATGGCGCCTGGCACTTTGCCAGGAGGAGTGGTTTGTGAGCCAACACCACCAAGCCATTAAGATGATGGAGATTCCTTATTGGCTGATTGCTGTATCTAGATGATGTTAATTGAAACAAGCTGTGTATAATCAGTTAGGTATATATACCTCTGCTGTCCTGTAATAAAGCGGCTCCCACTGTTTCAATTTTCCCAGTTATTTGCCCAGCCAGACTGCGGCAAACCTGCTTTACCCCAAATCTCAATGTTAATCTCATCCAAACGCCCTCACAGGTGGGCCTGGACTAATACTGAATGCGTGTCTGGGTGCTGAGGCCTAGTCAAGCTGACGCATAAAGTTAACCCTCCCAGTGTATCTATCCATGGAGGGTGCTGTGTGATCGAAATTGCATTTCCCGGGCCCTCTGGATGCAGAGGGAGAATGGGCTGGTAGGGTTGTGTGCAGAGGAGGATGGAGTCGCCACGGGAGAGGGGCCTGGGCTGAAGATGGTGGGGTGGAGGTGGAGACACGATTCTGTTTCGAGGCACTGCAGTGCCGGGGAGCCCTCAGAGCTGTGTCTGCGGGGACAGAGGGGTGGAGCCAGGAGCCCGGGCCTGTGGGAGGCAGCCAGCCCCTGGCACTGGCTCATCCTCCTCCCGTCACACTGGGGCTCTTCTTCCCTCCCCCGGGAGCTGACACGATGGCTGAATGAATGACCTTTTCCCAGCTCCTCTCCAGGGGGAGGGGCCAGCTGGTCCTGGCTGGTTCCCCTCAGCATCTTCCTTTAAACCACTTCCCATTGTCCACGCTGATGTCTCCCCTGAAGTCCCCCAACGGTGTGTGCTATGCAATTAGCACGTAGCTCCTTCACTCCTTTATGACTCTTTAATTTTTAAAGGCTCATACGGAGGTGCTTTTCATGGGCAGTTGATTGCACATGTTTTTAAAAGTCCCAGCTGCCAGTAGCTGTCAGATTAGGCCAGGATGCAGAAACAAATGGCTCTTGATACCTTTAAACAACAAAGGTTTATCTCCTGTTCAATCGCAGCTCTGACCTGGGGACCCAGGTCTGCTCTATCCTGGGCCCTGCCACTTGTTTCCTGATGGCCGTGGTTCATCCAGGAAGCACGGGGGGCCTGGGGGCTGGGAGTGAATGAGGACCCTCGAGGCAGAGTTGGTGATCCAGGCACGAAAGCAGCATATACCACTTTCTCCTTTGCCCCTTGGTTAGAACATAGCCATGTGGCCTCGTGGAGTTGCAAAGGAAGCTGGGAAATAGGGTTTGGCAATATATCCACCAAGAGGGGTGATCAATATTGGTGAATGCCAGCCTCTGCCCCCGTAAGACTGTGGTTGTTTTAGAGAAGCAGATCTGGGAGCACAGCAAGGCAAGATGAATTCTAAGGTCATGGGGCTGGGAAAAAGGGGTGCTGTGTCCTGAGCTCAGCTACCAACACGTGGTGAAGTGCTCACAGTCACGTGTCCACTGAATACGGCAGCATGTAAATCGGAATGTGATTTGTTCCCATCTATACTCTTTCTTTTCCTCTCTTTTATACATAGAGAAAGGTGGGGGTGGGGGTAGACTAGGAGAAGGCCGGACCCGATGGCATGCACCTGTAATTCTCACCACTCAGGAAGCTGAGACAGGAGAATCACAAGTTCAAGGCCAGCCTCAGCAGCTTAGTGAGGCCCTAAGCAAATTAATGAGACCCTGCCTCCCCCCAAATAAATAATAAATAAATAAAAAGGGCTGGGGATGTGGCTCAAGGACCTCCGAGTTAGATCCCCAGGGCCAAAAACAAAACAAAACAAAACAAAACACCCAAACAAAGCCAGACTGGAAGAAAACGCCTCCAAGTGCTGTTGGGTGAGGGCTTGGACCTCGGATGGTTAATCTCTTCATTATATTTTCAATATTTTCTACAATGAGAAATCAGTTTCCATTACTCTCTAAGCTTAGTTGATTAATTTTCTTAAGTTAAATGGTTTATTTTAAGGCCATCTGATGATAGAGATACCACCTGGCGGTGTGGTGACAGTGCACTGTCACCAATAGTGACGACCTGACCCCTGGATTCTGGTTCTTTACGGTGTCCAGCATGTTCCTGCGGCTGCCTTTGCTCTTTCGCTGATTCGCTCTGTAAGCTCCAAACTCGTCCCCTCCCTGTCTGCTGGGTGCCAGCAAGACCCCGATACACAGAGGACCCTGAAGGGTGGGCCCAGCACCCCAGCACCCTGAGTTCAGGAATTTAGTTGTGAATGGATTCAGGAGCCCCTGCTGCAGGGCCTGTCATGAAGGGCCTGGTGCTGGGCCTCGGGGCTCGGCGGTTCCCTGTCACCTCCAGAGAGCACTGCAGTGGGCTCCCTGTATGAATGATGGCTGCTGTGGGGTGGGGCAGTGCCAGGTTCCAGGGACACGGGGAAGGCTGCGGAAGCCCAGTGGGTCTTGGAGTCTGGAGACCAAGGTCTAATCAAGACTGGGCTCCTGCTCAACCCAGGGCTCTTTCTAGAACCTCCTTTCCTGGCTGCCAGATGGCTTGCAGCTGGCTGTCCCCTGCCGTGTGGCCTACCTGCACAGCTGGCCCACAGCCCTGTGGGGTCCCCATCTGTGACTTCAGGGAAGGCCAGACGCTCTAGGGAAACAAGATGCTCAGAGGGAAGGTCTGAGCCGGATTCCTGCCCAGGACCTGCAGCCTGACTTTCTGTGACAAGGCCCACACGCATACACATGCACACACCACACACAAGTACCAAGCACACGTGGACACACACATCTCCCCTGTCCCAGTGGAAGAGCTGATTACTCTCTCCTCTGCCTTCTCCATGTCAGGGGCCTTGTTTATTATTATTTTTCCCCCAAACAAATTTAAGGGTAAAAAATAAAAAAGAATGGAGCGAATATGACTTCACTGCTAAATGTTTTTGATTCTGTAAGCAACAGACAGTTTTTTTTCCCAACTAAACCTTACACTGGAAGCAGCGAAGGTGCTCAGGTTGAAGCCAGGTAGGGCCGGAGCCCTGGCTACGGGGAAGCTCCCCTCAGCTGTGGTTGGAGAAATACTGGGAAAAAGGGAGAGGAGGCACAAGCACTGCCCAAGGGTCAGGAGAGCCAGGTTCCATGCCGGGCTCAGCCTCAACTCTTAGCCCCAAAGACCTCCTTGGGGCCCTGGCTCTGCAGTGACTGGGTAAAGGGGGCAGGCCATCCCTCTTAGGGCTCGGCTGCCCATGGGCCCATTCCTGCAGGTGCAGATGCCTGGCGAGCCGAAGGGGCCCCGGGAAGCCCGCAGCCCTGCCCTCCCCTTCCTTAGGCCCGAGGATTCTCTGGGTTAATTTCTGGCTCTGTGATTGCATGGGAGGAAGCCCCACTGGGAATGAACTAGAACAGATAAAAAGTTGTATTTGGGCATTATTTGTTATAAAACCCTCAAAAAGTCCTGTGTGTGGTCATGTTTTGGCTCAGTTTGCGGACCTCCCGGAAGGACTGCGGAGCTGTTTGTGTGCTCACCTCCTCTGACCCTGGCTTTCAAATCAACTGATGCACTTTGTATCTTCAAAGCATTTTGGAAACGTGAGGCAGAACCCAGTAAGGAGGAGATTTGGAGTCCCACGCAGCTGTGTTCACTCCCCAAGCCCAAGACTTCCGTTTCCAAATGCTCAATAGAGCTGGAAGGGACCCTCCATTGTACAGATAGGGCAACCGAGCCCCAGCAGGAGGACCAGGTCAGCGGCAGAGCTGGGAGGGGGCCCAGGGCTCCTGACTGTGCCAGGGCAGGGCTTGTAAGGACCCAGGTTTCAAAGGAACAGAGCCCCACGTGGAATCCTGGCTCAGCCTACGGAAAGCCCCGGGATGGCGGGCAAGTCAACCGGCGTCACTCAAGCTCAGGGTCACCTGTGGAAAGTGGAGGGATGCCCTGCTCACAAGGTCAATAACTAATAACTAACATGACCGATGCAACGTGTTGGTGATAGGAGCAAGGACAGCGCTGGGGAAATGTTCACAGCCCTCTTGATGCCCTCCCTGTCCAGACAGGAAGTTTGAGGCTGTGAAAGGCGCAGCCCTGTGGGGGCACCACCCTTGCACACTCAGTTTGCACAGAGGAGCAACGGATCTTGCCAGGTTCCTGGCAAGGAGAGCATTACACATCTGGGAAGAAATTCCCAGGCAAAGCCCCTTGGGATAGAGGCTGAGAACCAGGAGCTGTGTGTGGCCAAAACATCCCACCTGAGGCCAGGGGAGAAGGTTGGTCACCCTCCTCAGTGCCTGTGTGGAGCCAGGGCAGGGCAGAGAGCAGGAGGAAGGGGGAGCCCCGCTGCCTGACTTGGCTGACCTGCAGCACACCTCAGGCTTTGTGTCCAGAATCCAGCCAGCTCTGTGGACGGGACCTGGGAGCGAGGGCTGCAGAGGAAATCCCCCAGTGAGCAAGCTGTCGAGAAGCCACAGAAATTCTTCTGGGGGTGGAAGGTTGGGGTGGGGAAGGAGAGGGGCCCTTTGGAGGCAGAGTCTAGAAATTGAGTCAGATAAATTTCCCAAACTACCCAGCACCAGGGAGGCCCCCCACTGATCCCTAGCTTTAGAGTTAGAAAACTAAACTGGCGTAGTTTTCTACAAACCTGGAGAGATGATGGAGAAATCTACTCCTCCCACCTGGTATACATCCCTGCTGGGCCCAGAACCCTGGGGCGCCTGTCAGTGTGAGCTCGGAGCCCCAGGACCAAACCCACCCAGACTTAAGCCTCATGGCCCTCAGGCCCTGGAAGAAGCCGAGCCCCCGATCATCCAGGACCCCCACTTCCTATGTAGGTCCTGAGCATTCCCGATTCTGACCCCATGACCTGTCCTTCCAAGGCTGACCACCCCCTTTCCCCAAGTGCCAGAACTCAGGATCTGTCAAGAGCTCCTATCCAGTCACCTTCCTGGGCCAACGCAAATGTGGCTGTGCAGGTGCCTCAAGTTCCCCGTGCCAGAACCTGTGAGCCACAGAGGAGCTCTGCTTGCTTTTCCTGCCATTTCCTAAACGTCTCTTCCTCTGCAAAGCCCCTCGCTCCTTTGACATACACCTTCCTGGCCCTTACTCCTCCTGGCTGAAATTTCCCACATCCTAGCACCCTCCTTATTCACCAAAAACCTCAGTACCTCAGGAGGCACAGGAGGTTGGTTTCAGGACCCCCCTTGGGGAGCAAAATCCAAGGAAGCTCAAGTTCCTTAAATAAAATGGCATAAATAACCTCTAGATGGCTTACAGCACCTGCTGCAGAGCGGGTGTAGGCACGGGTAGCTGACCACTGTATTGTTTTTGGAAATCATGACAAGAAAAACATCCTATGTCTTTAGTACAGACACATCCCCCCAAATATTTCAGTCCGTGGCTGATTGAATTCACGGGTGGGCCAGTCATTGCTCCGGACACGAGGACACCGCTCTGCTTTAGAAGCAGAGCTTGAGGCTGGACACTTGGTTTTAAGAAGTTACTGGGGGAGAAGGGAGCGAGGGATGGAGGCCTGGGGAAGGTGCCCTTGTCTGGAGAATCAGCTTCTGCCTCACTCCACGGGGGGCTCGGGAACACTCAAGGCAGTCTACCGTCAGGGGCCAGCAGAGTGCTGGGAACCGAGCCTCCAGGGGACTGGGCTGGGTCATCGGCCACAGCTGTGTCACTGTCCAACTCCAAGTCACCTCCCAGTGGCCTGTTCTCAGGGACATCCAGAGATCTCTTCTGCCACCCATCTCAGCCACCCACTCACTGTCCTGATTTCAGGAACCCACTCACCAAATACCCTCTCTCGTTCTTCTAGCACACGATTGTTCAAAACCTCTCCACCCAACCACCTGCGCCTCGGCCAGCCCCTGTTGGCTGGTTTTGGCTGAGAAAACCATACGGCTGGGTCCTTGTTCTCACTTGGATTGGCACACAGACCCCTAGTCAGTAAGCCCACCTGCTCTCCGGGGTCGCGGTTCTTTCCCGCCTGTCCACCTGGTGTTCTCCCCTCGCTGGTGCTGACAATGGCCCTCGGGTCTTATGAGGATATCCGGGCCCAGGGGTGACCTGCTCCTCCCCAGCTCCCAGCCTGCCAGGAAGTGGTCCCCAGGCGTCCACACGGGAGTCAGGCTCGGGAGCAGGGCCTCCCCCGTGGGGTCCCCCTCCACCCCCCTCCTGGTCCCTTCACAGCACTTCAGAGTGGCCCCAGCCATGGTCCCCACCTTCTCACCTCCCCCTCCGGGCTTTCCAGAGGGGTGCTTGTCCCCAGGATTCCCGTGAGATGGTTCCCAGGGTCACCAAAGCTGGGCTCGGGTCCCCGTCCTCACCTGCCTTCACCTCCCAGCATTGTCTGATGTGATTGGCCTGACTTCTAGAACCTTCCCTTGCTACATTTCCCACCTCAGGTGGTTGCCTGCTCCTTGCTCCCTGTGCTTATCGAGACCCCCTCAAGGTTGGAGTGCCCCAGGGCCTGCCCTGGCCTTCCGCCCCCTCCTCCACCCCTTAGGTGAGCCCACCCAGAACGTTGCTCGATACCCCGTCCTGGGAGACTCAGAAACTCTCTCTGACAGCCAGCGCTCCCCTGAGCTCCAGACGCTCCTCCCGGGCAGCCCGGCCTTCTCCACCTGAAGACAAGCTCCCCTTGACCCTCTCTGGTTCTCGCGAGTCCCAGTCCTTCCCCAGTTTCCCCAAGACAGGAAAGGCCGTCACCACAGGCTCCGTGGCTCTGCCCCAGACTGAGAAGTCGCCTTCGGTTCCTCTCTCCCCTCCTCTGAGCCACCAGCCATTCCTGGTGGCTCTGCCACTGAAGCAGATCTGATCTGATGGCCTCTGGCACCTGCGTCCCCTGAGCCCAGGGACCGTGAGCTCACCTGGCCGACCTGGCTCCTGCCCCCCTGCCCTTCCTCAGAGCTGACTGATGTAGTGGGGGGAGGTCAGACCCCGTGCTCCTCAGTGCCCTCCGGCTCCACTTCCAATGGATCCACATTCCTCACCAGGCCAGAGCCACCCGCCCTGCCTGCGACCATGCCCTCCCGTCCTCTGGGCCTCCCGGCCACACGGTTTCCTCCAGCGCCTCGTCCTGCAAAGCTCTGAGTCTCATCAGGACCCCACGCCTTCATCCTGTGGTCTGGAATGTTCTTCCTGAGATCTCAGGATAGCTGCCTTCCTACACGTAGGGCCCAGAGGCCCCCTTCTCAGAGGCCCTTCCTCACCTGGTCACTGTTCAGAGCCTGCATCAGTCCTGTTCAAGACCCCCTCCATCCCCAACTTCACCTTCCTGGGTGCTGGTTGCAGGCTCACCGTCATCCCCTGGTGACCCAGAGTGCCATGAGGGCAGCGTTCTGTCCCCACACCTGCCAGGTGCTCTAGGTGCTGGAGGCTCATGCCAGTTCTTCTTTCCTGACAGCTTGGGGCCTCCGGGGCCTCAGGGGCCACCCCAGCCTAAGCAGAGAAGGCAGTGGCCCCCTGAGCAGGAGGAACCGCAGTCGGCAATGCCAGGTCTCCTGGGGCTGTAGATGCCAACGTCCCCAAGAAATGGACAGCCACCCTCATGTCAGCTGCACCCAACGCTCCAGAGAGGACCCTCCGCAACGAAGGACACCGGACTCACAGCCCCTGCTCCCAAGAAAGTGCTGCAGGGACACTGAGGGAGTTCGACTCTTACTGACACCTGCAGTGTGTCTGCTACCAACTGGTGAGGGGGACCCGGATGGCCGTGGAAGAGCTGCCCACATCCAGCTGCCCACCTCACTGAGACCCGGGCTGAGCCCCTACCTGGAGTCAGACTCTGCTTTCCCAGGTCACTGTCCCACTCCAAAAGACCTCCAGGGCTGACCTCACGGGACAGCTCGGGATCTTTCCTGCCACCCATCTCAGTCCCCCATGCCGTCTGGATTCCAAGGGTCCCACTTGCTGAGACCCTCAATGGAAAGAGGAGCAGGCTGAAGGCCGGGGGCAGGGGGGCCCTGAACACTGAGGCCACAGTGGGGGGCAGAGAGGGACGGCTGGAGGGGACCTGGAGCCCACCATGCGAGCCCTTCAGCTTTCCTCCTGGATGGCGGGGAGGGGCCCCAGTGCTCTGAGGAGCCACAGGTGTGACTTCACCTGTCAACCGGTCACTCCGGCCGCTCGGTAGTAATGGAAGGCAGGGGAAGGGGCGAGGGGCAGGGAACAGCTTTGAGCTCCATGCCACCAGTCCAGAGGGCCCTGGGTGGTTTAAGGATGGAGGCTTGCCAGGTCTGTAGGGATGGCAGGTGAGCACCCAACACACGGGGACACCAGAGGGCAGCTGGGGTAAAGGACGTGTGTGGGGCTCCGACTGCAGGCACCTGGCTCACTGGCAATAAGGACAGCCAGCACTTATTATGTGCCTATGTGCCAGGCCCTGCCAGCCTCCACAGAATGAGCCTCGGGACCAGAGACGCCAGGCGGGAGACTTCATTTGTCATGTGCTATGGAGTGTGATCTTGCTCCAGGGACACCTGGAATAAGAGAAAGGCCAGGTCACTGTCAAAGGACAGCAGTAGAGGAAAGGGAGGAGGGAGGGAGGGAGGGTGCTGACCCCCCAGGAGGTGCTTGTGGGTGACAGTGGCCAAATTATATTGCTACACTTTGTGCAGGGACAAATCTGTAACCACAAACCCCATCATTATATAGGACTGAAGCATACCCCCTGCCAAAATGTGGAAAGATGAAAGAAAGAAAGAAAGGAAGGAAGGAAGGAAGGAAGGAAGGAAGGAAGGAAGGAAGGAAGGAAGAAAGAAAGAAAGAAAGACCGGCTAGGGTCCTGTGGGCTAGTGCAGTTGGGCAGACCCAGGTGTGCAGAAGGCTCTGGGGCGAAGAGGGGTGGGAGCCTCACAAATTGCCAGCCCCTCAGTGTACCCCCTGGCCACCTGCAGGGACAGGGCTCCGTGCCAGGCAAGGGGTCCTAAAGGGCTATATACCACAGACTGTGCCATCAATGGGTGTCCTGTTCAGCCAGGGACAGGTGCCCCGCCCTCTCTAGCCCTCTTTTGACCACGTGTTAACAGACTCCAACAGAAACAGATTCGAGTGAAGAGGAATCCCAGAGCCCGACGTGCCTGAAGAGCCAGGCCCGTGTCCAGCCTCAGGAGATGGTCACTCTGGTTGACATCTCAGCTGGTGTCACCAGGACTCCGTGCACCAAGGGTGGGGATGTGTGGATCCCCAAGAAGCTGGTCCTGGAAGAAGAATGGGCTGAGCGGAGGCAAGCCACCAAGCCGAGTCGGCCACCACCAGGGGATTCCAGGTGAGACTGCAGGCAGCACTGGCCAGGGGGAGCCCCGGGAGGGAGAGGTCATCTCCCCTGGGGGGTCAACTGGAGGCAAGGGGAGAGGTGGGCTCCAGCTGAGACCTAGAGGGAGTTCTGCACAGGTAGAGGAGGTGGGACGAGGGTCACCCCCGGCAGAGGAGCCGCTCCATCTAAGGGGCGCGGGGCGCGGGGCTGGAGCTTGGGGCTCGGGAGATGGTGGGCAGCTGGCCATGGGAAGCTTGGGAAGTGAGGGAAGGAGTGGGTTGGCGGTTTCACAGGGGCCTCGGGCGGCGTGAGGAACGTGGACACCTTTCACAAGCATTGGGAGGAAGTGGGGTGGCAGAGCCGGGGTCGCCGTGTCCATGCTTTATGGAGATCTCCCGTGGTGGTCAGGGGTGGACGGGGCACAGCCAGAGGCTGCTGTGGCCTGCTCGGGGTAGGACCTCAGCAGGGAGAGGGGAGGTGACTGCAGGAACTGCGCGGTTAGACTCTGCACAGGCCGAGTGTGGAAGCGGCCGTGGCCAGCAGCTGACTGCTCATCCAAGGTCCAAGCCTCTTTCCCGCCAGCAGGAACTCCGTTTCCTAAGAGCACCAATGACTGGTTATTGTCTGTGTTCTCAGTGCCACGCAGCTAAAGGTGGCAAGTCATGCCAATGAAGTGCAAGCAGAATTCTAACAGGGAAACCTACTGTTTTCTACAAAAAAAAAAAAAAAGTGGAAACATTAGGGTAACAGACCTTTCCTTCCTTTCCTCTTGCTGGGAAGGTTGTTGGAATGTCTGGAGGTAGAGCACCTTTCTTGTGATCATGAGGATGTAAGCTTCAAGGTAAGGAAGGTGGAACAGGAGGCCATATGGTGCACTGTTCCATACGGCCCACTCCCATGCTGCCTGACATAGCGCCTCTTTGATTAAGCCACTGTAGTTGGGCTTTTAAAAAATTAATTAATTTATTTTTTATTCTATTTTTTAAATATATTATAACAGAATGCATTTCAATTCATAGTACACATATAGAGCACATTTTTTTATATCTCTGGTTGTACACAAAATAGAGTCACACCATTTGTGTCTTCATACGTGTACTTAGGATTATGATGTCCATCTCATTCCACTGTTTTTCCTACTCCCCTGCCCCCTCCCTTCCCCTCCCACCCCTCTGCCCTTTCTAGAGTTCATCTATTCCTCCCATGCTCCCACTCCCAACCCCACTATGAGTCAGCCTCCTTCTATCAGAGAAAACATTCAGCATTTGGTTTTGGGGATTGGCTAACATCACTTAGCATTATCTTCTCTAACTCCATCCATTTATTTACCTGCAAATGCCATGATTTTATTCTCTTTTATTGCTGAATAATATTCCATTGTGTATTTATGCCACATTTTTTTTAATCCATTCATCTATTGAAGGGCATTTAGGTTGGTTCCAAAATTTAGCTACTGTGAATTGTGCTGCTATAAACATTGATGTGGCTGTGTCCCTGTAGGATGTTGTTAAGTCCTTTTGGGGTACAAACCGAGGAGTGGGATAGCTGGGTCAAATGGTGATTCCATTCCAAGTTTTCCAAGGAATCTCCATACTGTTTTCCATATTGGCTGTACCTTTTTGCAGCCCCACCAGCAATGTATGAGTGTGCCTTTCCCCCCACATCCTCGTCAACACTTATTATTTCTTGATAATTGCTCTTCTGACAGGAGTGAGATGAAATCTTAGAGAAGTTTTGATTTGCATTTCTCTAATTGCTAGAGACGTTGAACATTTCTTCATATGTTTGTTGACTGACCATATTTCTTCTGTGAAGTGCTAGTCCCATTTCTTTGAAAATTTATTGATTGGGTTATTTGGTTTCCTTTGGGCGAGTTATTACGTTTTTTTGATTTCTACCTAAGGTGCACATGGTAAAGATTTCCTTCCATTCTGTAAGCTTCCGCTTCACATTCTTGATTATTTTCTTTGCTGTGAAGAAGGTTTTTAGTTTGGTTCCATCCCACTTATTGATTCTTGATTTTACTTCTTGCACTTTAGGAGTCTTGTTGAGAAATTTGATTCCTAAGCCGACATGATGGAGATTTGGGCCTACATTCTCTCCTAGTAGGAGCAGGGTCTCTGGCTTAATTCCTAGGTTCTGTTTTATACAGGATGAGGCATAGGGTCTAATTTCATTTTGTTGCATATGGATTCCCAGTTTTCCCAGCACCATTTGTTGGTTCCACAATTTAGCTACTTTTCTCCAATGTAGGTTTATGGCACCTTGGTCTAATATCAGATAGCTGTATTTATGTGGGAGTGTCACTGTGTCCTCTAATCTGTACCATGGGTCTTCATGTCTCCTTTGGTGCCCAAGCAGGTGGAGGTTGGCATATTAGCAGATTGGGAGCACTGCAAAGGGAACAGGTTTGAAAAAATCCACAGGGCAGGGAAGGAGCCCAGGACCCAGAGCCAAATGACCAAGGCTCTGGAAGACCCTGTACCCTTCTCAACCTCTGCCTCCCAGTCTGTGAAATAGCGTTTTAAAACCTAGTACCTTGAGAAGACCAGAAACAAGTCCATTATGTAAAGCATCCAATATGCACTTTGGGTTCTCAACAACCCTCTCAGGGATTTGGTTTTGGAGTCAGGAGAGAGGACTCCATTCTCACTGGAGATCAATGGTGCACAAAGATAGAGACGGCACAGTGGGGGGGGGGCTGGGAGGGTTCCTCAGAGGTGGGCTCGGGCTTGTCCTGCAGATACTTGGAATGTGCAATGATGACACTCAGGCACAGAGATGGCTAAACATGGGTGGTCAGAGGTCCGTGGGCTCGTCTGGGCAATAGATTTCGTGCAGCATCATAAACTCGGAAGAGCTGACAAACAGAGCTGATCCACGGTCTGTTTATGAGGGTTCCAGAGGAGGGAGGGGCTCCGGCTCGGGCGGTCCCCAGAGTGACTCAGCCCTTGTTTACCCCGCTCCGTTCAAGGCCTGCTCGCTGCCAACCGGAAGACCGCGGATGGGTACTTGGGAGCCAGTATGTTCCCGGAGTGTGGTTCTGGAGTCAGGGGAGCCAAGGGCTGGAAGGGACACTGAAGCCGTCTGGCCACCATCCCTTGGAGCTGCAGCGCCCTTTATGGGTCCCTGCCAGGCTCTGGCTCAGCCTCTGTCCATGCTCCAGATAGGGGGCCTCACTACCTCCCAGGATGCCCACTTCATCACGACGGTGAGCACCCTGGGCACAGGCTACAGGCCTCAGCCACCTGTGTCCTTGGAGCCTGGCACAGTGTCAGTCTGTAGAAATGTCCATCGAGGTCTCTTCTGTCCGTTGTCACTTTATAGTGAGCTAGGTTCTGGGGGTCGGACAGGAGTACACTCAGAAGACTCCAGAGCATAGATGGGAGGCAGGAATGTGCACAAAGGACGGTGGCAGTGAGGGTGACAGTAGGGTCACACAGGTCCAATGCAAGCGGGGCCTCACAGGGGGACTCCCGATGGCACTGGGAGCACTGGCCGGGCTTGTGGAGACAGCGACAGCCTCTGCTGCAGGGGCCTGAAGGCCTCAGAGGTTTCCCTGGCTCTTGTGACCTGGGTAAGGTCAGCAGGCCACCCTGCCCCTGGGCTGGGGAAAGCCAGGTCTCCGGGGAGTTTAGGTTCCATGGAACCTAAACTCCTCTGGCCCAGGAGTCCCACCCGCTTGTCTCACCCACGTTCACCATGTCCTGCCTGACACCCAGCATGGGGCTGGGCTTTCCCTGTTTCCACAAGAGACCCTTACAAGGGACACTCACAGCAGGTGTGACGGGGTGTGCACTGGCGCCCCCCGAGGGCCAGGGGGTGCATTGCAGCAGCACCTCCACCCCCAATGCTTGGCCACCAGCAGCATCTGACCTGGACGCCTCTGCTCGGCTCTGAGTCCCAGCTCCCACCGCCCTGCCTTGGCCCCTACGTGGCTCCTCGTCCACCCTCCCCACTGTGGGAGCAGCCTCCTGGCCACCTGCACTGTCCCAGCGCACCCGGCTCTGCGGGTCACAGGGTGTTCCTAGAGCAGAGTCTTGGCCCCCGGCAGAGGCCCTGGCAGCGATCGCAGTTCTCCTTATCTAAGGTCCTCCACAACTGGGCAACTCTGTCCCCTGGGCTGTGCAGGCCACTGGCCCCTCTTTTCCTGGATAGCAGCTCTGCCAGCATCGCGTCGTGCTCTGGGCAGCCCGAGGGGAAGTGGCTGCCCGCGGATCTCCGTGCACACGCTTCCCGTCGTTACCAAGGGCATTTGTTCCATTTTTGCTCATGGGTTCCTGGCCCCTGCGGGCAGCGCAGGACACAGAGTTGGCTTGTGGTCAGGGCTTTAAGCAGTCTTCCTGGGGCCCTTGAGGGGACCTTGAGGTCGATGTGGTTCTTGAGGCCAGTGCCTTGGGTGCCCTCCTTCTCCGGCTTCCTCGGGATGGCCGTGGCTTATAGCTGTGGGAGGAGCTCAGGTCCACAGAGGTTCCAGTCACCCTGGGAGTCTGCCCTCAGGTCCTTGCAAGCAAATAAATGAGTCAGTCCAGGCCAGGGGTGCGGTTGTGAACTGACCAACTTCAGAACTTCTGCACTTGACCCTGGATGTCCTGAAGGAGGCTTGGCCCAGAATGGACGCTGACCCCCACCTAACCAAGTGAGGCTGGTGCTACCTGACCACCCCAGCCACTGAGGCAGTCTGAGGGGTGTGTGGCCAGCACACGCGCATGGCCCTTGTCGTCCCCTGGATGCTCTGGTGTTCCCCGAAGGCTCCTGTGCTGGGAGCTGGTCCCTAGTGTGTTGGGAGGTGGTGGAAGCCTTAAGCAGTGGGGCCTTGTGAGGAGTAACAAGGTCATGGGGGCATCGCCCTTTGAAGGATCAGTGCTGGTCTCCGTGGAGAGTTTGTCCCCGAAAGTGCAATGTTATACAAGAGTGAGGTTGGCCCTGAAGCCCTCTGTCTTCCTGTCTTGCCATCGGAGCTCTCTCTCCTAGGTGTTCCCACTGTGATGCCATCTGCCACAATGTGAGGCAGGTAAGGAGGGTCCTCATCAGAGCCAAAAAGACAAGGCCACATGACCTTGGACTTCTAACACTGTAAGCTAAATAAACCTTTGTTTCTTTTTAAAGTACCCAGTTTCAGGTAATTCATTATAGCAACAGAAAATGACTCAATCAACTGGTCTTCGGCAAAGGCTATGCTATTCTTTGCTTCTGTGTCTTTGCACTGCAAGGATCTTCTCCAAGAGTCCTGTTCCCACATTCATTCAACTGGGGCACCCTTACAAGGCCCACAGCTCACCTGGACACTGCCCCTTATCCCTCATCTGAAGACTGGGCCAGCACATGTCCTCTGGGCTCTGATTGTGGGTGCTGTCCTGCTTCTCACTGTATTGTTTTAAGGTCGTGTGGGGCTCCAGGGCAGGGCTGGCCCTAGTCCAGCTCCATCCTCCAGGTCTGGTTCAGTATGGCTCTGGAAAAGTTCGCAGACGTGACTGCCATGAGCTTGGCCTGCTGAGGTTGATGTGGAAGAAGGCGGGGTGCGGCAGTCATTTAATGATTCAGAAACCCCAAAACAAAGTTGGTGCTTTCCTCGATTATGAAATCATAGACAATTTGCAAAGTTCAGAAAAGCATTAGGGAAAGAGTGCTGTTCTTTCCATTCTTGGCAATATCGGGTTCATTTTTGTTTAGAGTTGATTTTTAACTGCTGTATTCCGTGTCCTCTGCCAGGGTCGTCAATCATGTTGTGTGTACACTGCACAGATCTGCCCCCACCCTGGGTATGGTGTCACCAGCCGGATCCTCTCAGGCTCCTCTGTGTACATACCTTTTGTAAACAGTAGCCGATCTCCCACTAAGTGGGTTTGTCCTGGTTTACTTAATCCCCGTTATTAGAAATCAAGGTCGTTCCCACATTGTCAGCGTTAAAAATAACAGCGTGAGGAAACACTTGGCCCCTCGCCGGCTAAGTCTTTGGAGATGCAGGGCCAGGGTCAGCAGTAGCTGGAGGTCTGCTGGGCCGGCCTCGGCCAAACGTAAGGAACCACTGGGATGTTTTGTGGGTCCCAAAGATTGATCTGCTTTTATTTATTTATTTAAAATAACTTGAAAAATCTGGAGGAGTCACGTACAAATTCCATCCTACAACTTCTTCAGGAGAACCAGGTCGGGAGACCCTGGGCCTCGCCATCCCGCAAGTCACTCTTGGATGGGGCACAAACTCTCCCTTTTGCCCCAAGCCCCACCCCGTCCTCTCCACCCCACCAGGAGACTGAGTGGTGGTCAGCATTGGCCCTTGTACTTTGGTTGGAGTTTTTCTTAAGGAGAAGGGCGAGATGTTTCTGGTATCTATGTTTTTCCCTAAAGTGGAACTTGAAGGGCAGATCTCAAGCAGGAGTTAGGTTTCATAAAACAAAGGAGAGAACGAGTTTCTTGGTGCAATTGAAGAATATTCATAACCCTTCACATGCAGATCAAGTGCTTCTTTGTAGGAAGGCCGCTTAAACTATATTCTGTGAAAATTTGAAGCACACCCCAGGTTCCTGGGCCCCGGCCTGCTTCTCCTGCTGTGAGCCTCTGCTAGGCAGTGAGTTCCTGTAGCCTGATGGACCTGTCAGGGGCTTTGTGCGGCAAAGAGAGGACATCGGATTCCCAAAGGCTGAAGCCCCAAGAAGATGTGAGTCTCACACGACAGGTGTGAGAGCAGGTGGGCTTCAGGTACAGGGCGCTCTGGGGTTCCATGCTGACATCAGGGACCTGAGTTCTTTCCAGTCTCTCTACTCCACCATTCTTAGCACTGATGTCACCCTGAGGCTGGTGCATCTCATGGCTTCCAGATGACAGCCAGTGACAGCTGGTACAATGTGCTTCTTTATTCACACCCACCAGGAGAAGGCAGAGAAAATAAACTTTCCTTCAGAAAGACACTTGCACTTGGGAGAGAAAGGTCTGCAGGGAATGCTGTGAGCTGATGGTTGGGTGAACCCCGGGGGTTGAAAGGGCCTTGGGACATCAGCCTCATGCCTTCCGAGGGCCCTCCTACCGCTTGGCTGGGCTCCAGAATTGCAGATTCCAGCTCAGTACTCAGGTCAAATTCCTGTCAATCTCCACCTGAAACCGGTTCTTCCCAAACCAAGAGGGCAGCCTTTGACTCTCTCCCCTCATCCCCTTTCCCCAAAGCCAGCAGGTCTCAAAGCCAGGGTCTATTTCACACACTTGTCTTTGGGCCTTCAACATCGTACGTCACCATATACATTTTACACCTGGGGGTGACTCCAGGAGACCAGATGAGCAGGGCCCCCGCTGTTTAGGTGAGCAGTAGTCGTTATTTCCCATCAGACTTCCGACTTCCGCCCAACGTGACAAGACAAGCCGGGGCTGGGTGGCTGTCTACTCAGGGACCCATGGGGTGTGCGGTGGGTGGCCAGGCTCCAGGGCTCACACTCCTGGTTGGCTGGGGGGGGAGAGGTTTTTCTGACCCCCCTTCCTGGGCCGCTGCCAGCCACAGTCCAGTAATCAGAAGTCCCTGAAGTGCTCGGCGCTGCAGAGGGTCGGGGCTGGCAGCTGCCTCCCAGATGCTAATGTAAATAAGCCTCAGCTCCCAATGTCCCCAGATGGATGACTGGTCTCCAAAGATGTCTCTAAATGCACATTAGGCCCTCAGCCAGGTTGCAGCCTCATCTACGGGGGGGCTCCTTATCACCACGTGCTGTTGCACTCGGCAGAAGGGGAAATCACAGAGCACTGAGCTGGGGGAGACTGTTAGGATCCGCAAATCCACTTCTTGCAGGACCCACCTACAAGGTGGGCCACCTGTGATGCTGGTCCTGAAGGATGGTCTTGGGCCTTAGTGTCATACTGCCCGCAAGGACGCCATAGGAGCCAGTGACCTAGAAACTCCAGCCACCGTTCCTCCCCCAGCCAGGCGCCCCCCCCCACAAGGCCACTTGTTTCCAGATAATGACAATGAGCCTGAGGGTGAGCGGGTGGGCTGAGGGCCAGGCGGGCAGTTCACAGTACAGCCAGGAAAGGACCCAGAGTCCTGCCCTCCTCCCACTGGGGAACCGGCTCTCCACCCTTCCACGGCTGGAGGGTGCTGGGAAGGAGAGCGCAGGTAGCACCTGCCGGGTGTCTAGTAATTCTCTTTCTCATTTG
Organism: Marmota marmota marmota; assembly: GCF_001458135.2. Classification (NCBI taxonomy): domain Eukaryota; kingdom Metazoa; phylum Chordata; class Mammalia; order Rodentia; family Sciuridae; genus Marmota; species Marmota marmota. Next base: position 60,374,597 of record NW_025999900.1, on the reverse strand, counting down.
ATATCATCTGTTTATGCATTTATACATGTGATTTGTAAGTTGATGTGAAATCCGTGTGAAGGGAAATGGCCCGATCCTGCATGTGCGGCCTGCTGGGAGTTGGCAGGTTCTAAACAAGCGTCCCCTTCCCACCAGAGTCCCTGGCCCCTGACGGCCATCTCTGTTGACCATCGTGTGGGTTCTTTTGTGAGATGTCTGTTTGAATCCTTGCCTAATTTTCATGGGGCTATTTGTCATTTTGTTATTGAGTCGTAAGAGTTTTAACATAGAACCGGGATACCAGTTCTCCATCAGATAACTGTTTTGTAAATATTCTCCTCCAGTCTGGCTAACTTATTCATTGTTACAGAAAAATTGTCTTTTGGTGAGCGGAGGTTTTAATTCTGATGAATTTCCATTTGTTAATTTTTTCACTTGTTGCTGTCTGTGTCCTGTGTGAGAAACTTACACCAACTCCAAGTTATGAATCTGTGTGTCTGTGATTTCTTTCAGAATTTTAATTTCAGTCTTTATGTTTTCAAATATTGTACATCATTCGTTAACTTTGCCCAATGATGTGACATAGGGGCATAGATTGTTTTTTTTTTTTTTTTGGTCTTAGGTCACTATTTAGTTATGCCACAATATGTTGAAAAAAACTTTTCTTTCCCCATTGGAAAAAATGAGATATTTGTATCTCATCAAAAACTGAATAACACGTAAGTGTGAATTTTCTTCTGGGGTCTCTGTTCTGTCCCACTGATCTATTTGCCAGTCCTTATGTGGGCACCATATTCTCTTAATGAAAGCATCTTTACAGAAAACCTTGAATTCTGAAAGCAGGTAGCAAGTTTTGTCTAGATAGCTTCGGCTATTCTAGGTTCTTGGTCCTTCAATTCAAATTTTAGAACTATGTTGTTAATGCCTGGTAATTGATTTGATCAGCATTTTTGCATTAAATTCATACATTAATTTGAAGATAATTGGTATCTATAAAACATTGAATTTTCAAGTCAATGATCATAATAACATAGTTCTCCATTTATTTAGAATTTCTTTCATTTTTTCTTGGTAATGTTTTTCAATTTTTAGTGTTTGGGGTCTTACACATCTCTTTTTGCTTTTTATGCTTATTCCTAAATATTCAAGAATTTTAAAAATATTTTATTGTGAATGATGTTGCTTTTCAAATTTAAGTTGCTTACTGCTAACTTAGAAATATGATTGATTTCATATATATATATATATATATAATCCATACATGTATGTGTGTATATATATATATCTTGTATTTTGCAATCTTGCTAAATTAATAATCCTTGTTGTAATTGTTTTGTAGCTTTCTTACCATTTTCTATATAAAAACAATATTATCTGCAAAGCAGTTATTTTTCTTACCTTCTAAAGCCTTTCTCTCTACTTTCCTATTACATAGCTAGAACCTTCAGCGCATGTTAAATAGTTGAGATGAAAGCATGTGTCTCTGTCTTGCTCCTGATCTTAAGGGGAAAATATTAAATTCTTCACCATCAAGTACAAAGCTAGCTGCAGTATTTTCATCAACTCCCTTTCCTTGGATTTTTCTGAGAATTTATCATTATGAATGGGTGTTGAATTTTGTCAAATACCCTTTTCTGTATGGATTAAAAGTGTCATGTGCTTTTCATCTTGTTAATATGAAGGTTGAACCAACCTTGCCCTCTGCCACAAAACCCACTTGGCTACAATGCATCATCTTTTTTATGTAGTACTGGACTTGGGTGGTGATAATTAGTTAAGATTTTTGTGTCTGTATTCATGAGGAATACTTGCCTGCAATTTCTTTTTATGTGACGTCTTTGCCAAGTTTTGGTGTGTTATCCTGACTGGTTATGTCTGCAGATTAACCCCTTCACTCCTGATATTGGTAGTTTGTTCTTATATATATATATTTTTCTTGATCAGCCTGGTTAGGGATTTTATCATACATTCATTTATCTTTTCAAAGAACAAACTTTTGTATGAGCGTTTTTTCTCTATTGTTATTCTGTTTCTATTTCATTAATTTCTGCTGTTATTGTTTTACTTTCTTCTTTCTTCTTACTTTTATTCTACTTTGCTCTCCTTTTTTCTAATTCCAGAGGCTTAGACATTGGCTCTAGATCTTTCTTTCTTTCTAGAACAAGCACTTAATGCTGTAAACTGTTTCCAAGTATTGAATGAGCTGCATTTCACAGGTTTTCTTCCAGTTTTTAAATATTTTATAGTTTCTTTTGTGATTCCTTCTTTGACTGATAGATCACTTAGAAGTCTGTTGTTCAATTTCCAAATATTAATTGAATTTCCAGATAGCATTTGGTCATTGATTTCTGATTTAATTCCATTCACTTCCACTCTACATGACTTAAATATTGGCAAATGTGTTGTTACTTAGTTTATGACCCTGTATCACGTCATTTTGGTAAAGGTGCTGTGTGCACTTGAAGTAAAGCGAGATCTTGCTGAGGTTGAGTGCAGTGGTTGGTACTGATGTCTCTGTGCCTTTCCAAGCTGTCACCTTGGTTTTCCGGTTGTCTTATCAGTGGTAGATGGAGGGACGCTAGAGCTTCTTGTGACATCAGGCAGAGCTCCAAATCATACTTCTGATCACCTTGCTACCTGCTTTGGTTTGAATGGGGTCTGTCCCCACCAGAGCCTGGGTTGAGAATTGGTCTTCCATCCAAGTGTTGAGAGCGCCGGGCCTTTAAGAGATGATTTGGTCCTTTGGAGGGATTTATGCTCTTCTTGAAGGACAGTTCTCCAAGAACTCGCAGGACTGGGCCAGTTACAGTGTGGGAATAGGTTGTTGTGATGCAATCTGGCACCTCCCACACGTGCCCACTAGTTCTGCCACTGTCCATCATGAGTTGAAGCCACACCAGATTCTCAGAGCAGATCCTGGAGCCTTGTCAGTCTCTAGAACCACAAGCCTAAATAAACCTCTTTTCTTTATAAATTACCCGGCCTCAAATATTCTCTTATAGCAACAGAAAATGGACTAAGATATTCCCCTTCTCTTTGGAACCTGGCAGGGGCCTCCCACCCTCTGCTGGGCAAGGCTAAACTCTAAGGGGGATCCAGTCCCTCCAGGGTCCACCTTCTCTACCTCCACTTTCACCAAGCAGCATGAGCCAAGTGTCCATGAAGGACCTCCTGCTGGTGAGCACTAGATGGGGCTCAGGGTACTCTCTCAGCCTTCCCACCTGAGTGTGAAAAGCCACACACCAGTGTTCCCAAGAATCTCGTTTGTGTTGCACTCTGGCCGCGCCCCACTACAAACAGCAACTCAAGAAGATCGCTGGTCACCTGACACTTCTCAGAAGGCAAAATACCCTGTCGTTTCTGGACGTTTCAAGGGAAGCAAGTGAATCACTGGGGTGCCTGCATATGAGTTGGGCTCCTCACCAACTTCCAAAGAGGAATTTGAGATTATGCTTTGACAAGCGGGAGGAGTTACAGAATAAACAAGATCTGAATGAGGGCCTCCTTAAAGACACTATCCCAGCAGTGATTGACAGTCAAATCAAGTTCCTGCGTAACTCTTGGTGTGCTCTTGGACCAGGGCCTGCAGAGCCTCTTTCTTTTCCTTGGGAATTGAACTCGTCATGCAGTACCTTCTCCTCCATGAAGCTTTCCTGGATTTCCTTCCAGAATGTCCCCCACACTGCCCCGAGGGACTTTGCTCAGACACTTTAATGTGAAATAGTGGAAATAAGTAGAGCTCTGGAAGCAGACTCCTCAGTATCTTGGGTCTCAACGTCGCCTTTAAGATGAGGCCAATCTATAAGGGGGCTAAGAAGAGGAACTTCCTCCTAAGTTCCTGTGGAATTGAATTATTTGACGCCCACACAGCACTAACCGGGAACAGGGAGGTATTCAATTTGGGTCAGTGGCTGGGCTGGTGATAGGTGGCCCTGTCATGATTACTAGGTTAATTTTGTTTTGAGCTACAGTGGTTATTTTTTATCTGTCTCTCCTTCTGCACAGTAACCTCCTAGAAGAAAGATATTACGTCTGATTTCTGCACACAATGGGCACTCAGATAACATCTTTGAAGCTGGGTGTGGTGGTGCACATCTGTGATCCCAGTGGCTCAGGAGGCTGAGGCAGGAGGACCTCGAGTTCACAGCCAGCCTCAGCAACTTATGAGACCCTGTCTCACTAAAATATAAAAAAGGGCTGGGGATGTGGCTCAGTGGTCGGACACTCCTGGGTTCAATCCTCAGTATCCAAAAACAAAAACAAAAAAACCCCAAACATCTTTTAAGGGAGGAATGAAATGAACCAGACCCTCAGGCTGGTGTGACTACGCTTTCCTTGCTCGACTTTGTAGAGGGCCCACAATTTCTGAAGCTACCCAAAGGGTGAGCACGCCTTGGAATGGACCTCTTCAGGTTTGTTCAATGTGTTTTCTTGAGCCGCTGCCTGCTGCCTGCGTGAGGCGGACTTGCCCTTATTTGCATCTCTGAGTCCTTGTGGATGCTTCCTCTTGCTGAGTTCCTGTAGCTGTGCCTTACAGGATGGAGGGTGGGCCCCTGGGAGCTTGGACTCCTGCTTTGGAAGCTGACTGCACCCTGTTTCTTAGACATTCCCAGGCTGCACGCTGAGCCGCCGGCAGGGAAGGGTGGACCACTGGGCCAAGGCCAACCTCACACACCGCCCTGCCATTAACGGGTCCGGAGGAAGCCAGCCGGCCTGTGTTTTCCCATTCTAGGCCCAGGGCAGCAGCGCTTGTCCTGCAATGTCCGGGGCAGCCACAGGCGAGAACAATGGGGAGGGATTTACTTGGCACAGTGTGTTGGAGTCCAAGTGTTGCTAAGCACGTTAGGCAGCTCTCCGCCCTTTCTGGCCCTGGCAGGGGTTTCCAGATTCCTCCAGCCACGAACTGCACTCTGTGATTTTTCCAAGTGCTGTTTTCGCTTTGCTCGGTCTTCCTTGCCCTGGCATAACGACCGCTGTGCCTCTCGACCTTTTTTTGTCGTGGTGATCAAGGTCATGTAGATCAAATTAAAACACTTGAGAGATTAAAAATGCAAGATTTATCACAAACGAGCTAATCCACTCTGCATTAGAACCATATTTCTTCATGTTCTGATACACCACGTGGATGTCACATCTAAACTTGAAATTGGCAAGATGTCCGACCCGAGTGTGTCCCAGGGTCTGGACTTGTTTATTGCTCTTTAACTCCCTTGTGGCAGAACATCACTCCAAATGCCCACAGCCCTTTCCAGGTCACACCGTGGCTGGCAGGAACCACCAGCCGCACAGATTCTCCCCTTAGAGCACATTCCAGAGAGTCATGAAGTCTTTGTTTCCCCCAAAATGAACTGGCCCCAGGCCAGGACTTCCCTTTAACCCTGTCCAGCTTGGGAAAATATTTAGCATGTGTTTTTACAAAACCAAACTGTGTTCATAATTTATATGTTATTTTGTAGCTTTTCCTTTGTAATAACATATTGTGAGCGTTGTCTTAAATTTCCAAGTGTCATTTCTAATGGTCACAGAGTACCACAGTGAAGCCCTGTACTATGATTAGTTCATCCAAAATATTATTGTGAGATGTTTAGAAAAACCATGTCTTAATACAATTCACCAATTCATTTGCCACTCAGCCAGGAAGCATCAACCAAGTTTTCTGTTGATTGATATATAAGACAGTCCTGGCCCTGAGGAGTTCTACCTTGGGGAATGACCTCTGATCCACCAGATCAGAGCAAGAAAAAGTCACAGGCCAGACCTCTCTAATGGATAGGGCCTCTCCCTAAAACCTGCCACCCTCTCTGACCCCAAAGTGCTTAGACCCTGAGCTGTACCCACTGGAGGGGGAGCCTTGCATCAGGCCAGCTGCTGTGAGAATCCCCTTCATCATTGTTTCCCTCTAGAACCACTGATTCTTCCCCCCTCTGCATGGGGGTCTCAGCTAGTAGATTTTTAAAATACCGATGCCAATGCTGATGGATGCTTTTGGGCAATGGAGCTGGTGCATATTTAACAATCGTCAGAACTTTATTTATCAATGACATAAGTGACTTTTTGCTGGATTAGATAATGGGTTTTGAACTTGGAAGAGTGTTTCTTCTCTGTCTCTCTCTCTCTCTCTCTTTGGTACAACTCACAGATCTGGTATTCCACTAGGTTGAATCTGCACTAGTAACATTTTATCCATTGATTTCGTGTACAAAACACAGTGACAGCTCAAGTTCCGGCTTGTAGCATCTGCCTATTCCTATGGTGTAAATGCCCCTGAGGCTGAATTCAAGCTACCAATGCAACCTCACTGAGCTCAGGGCTGCAGGAGGTGTGCTATACCCTGTCATTTTATAGAATTTTCACACACAGATGGGAATGATCTAAATAACCTCAAAGACAGGAAGGAGTAAAATAGTTTGGATGTGAGGGTTTGTGTGTATTTGTTTTTACGTGCTTGTAGAGTTTAATATTAATAACACTGGTGCAAAACTTCTGAAAATTTAACAATCGGTTCTGACAATCTAGGAAACCAGCTCTCTCAGGGCCAGCCCCACACGCCAGAGCTCCTGAGGTGGTTCCGTGCTCCAGCCACAGTGGATTCACTGCCGAGGGGAGAAGTTTTAAAATTTGTTTGCCAAACTCCTTAAGATCATTCTAAAAATGACTCCCTTGGACCTACTCAAGTTGACATCTAAAACTCATCTAAAGTTGAAATAGTTCCCAAACCTAAAATTTCCAAAAAGTTATACTGATATTTTGAAAATAAGGTGGTTCCATCTCCCTGTGAATGTATCCTAAGGAATCTACGTGCCATGGCCATCAGACGCCCATTATCAAGCCTTCAGATAAACACATCAACAATCTGGCACAATCTTACATTGTTCCTGTTTCTCTTTGAGCTCATATTTCTCCTCCACTTCCTTCCCCTAGATTTTTATCTCAACAAAATATATTCTTTGTCTGGCATAAAGATATGAATGTAAACAGAAATGTAGACAATTAGAACTGCCTTTGAACATAGAAACTAAAGGTTAAAAAAAGTCTTTGGAAATAATTCATCACTGTGATTATGAGTTCACAGTTGATTGAACAACAGAATAGGTTCTAAATCACGTTAATAGACGAAAAGTGCACGTTCCTGAAAGAGCGTCCTAATGGACCCACAGGCTTTCTCCTCCATCAGTTCGCCATCTGTTGGAGGCATATTAATTATTGAGATGACATCGGGGCTAGCATTACTTTTATTTTTCACTTTTATAAGTTCCGAGTAAACCTTGAAGTACCTGGGAGTGGAAGGAGTTTCTCTTCAGACGTTGATTCTTCAAAATCCTCCACGTCCTGTGCCAGAAGTGACGCAGTCTTCTCTTCTCAAAAATGATTTTCTCTATAGGGGACAAGTGGGTCCTTCTTCAATTTAGAAGAAGAATCGTCACCCTTAGGAAGTGTGAGCAGTGAGCTTCTCTTCAAGGCCGTTGTCTCCCCGTGGACAGCTTACCGCCTCCACAAGGCTCCCCACCCTGGAGACACTAAAACGGCTCCTGTGGAGGCCCTGGACCACCCAGCTGGCTATCTGTCCTCCACTGGTCCTCCCTGTCTCCTCAGCTTGGGCCTGGTCAACCCCCCAAGTCTGCCAGAGCCGGGACTGCTGCTCCCTGGGTGGCTTGTTCAGGTGCTGCCGGCTGCCCCTCCCTCCCACCGCTGGAGACCACGTCTGAGAGCCTCCGTGTGATGAGGGCACGGTGCAGTCCGGAGATCAGAGAGGCCAGTGTCAGCCGCAGGGGCCCTCCCTGGGGAGCTGACTTACCCCACAGCCTCCTCGCGGGAGCTCTCCAGATGGTGCCGCTTTCCTAAACTAGGCATCTCAGGACTCCCAGGGAACTTATCTTGAAGTCAAAGCCCTACCCCGTTTCCTTTTAAGAATTTCTGGAAGAATTTTTGTGTGTGTGTGTGTGTGTGTATGTTTTGGTGGTGGTGGGGTTGAAACCTAGTGAAAAAGAAGTGGCAGAAAAACAGAAACTGGAAACTCAAGATATAAAATGAGCCTGGTGCCGTGGCACAAGCCTGTAATCCCAGCTGCTCAGGAGGCTGAGGCAGGAGGATCTCAAGTTCAAAGCCAGCCTCAGCAAATGTGAGGCCCTAAGCAACTCAGTGAACCCTGTCTCTAAACAAAACACAAAATAGGTCTGAGGATGTGGCTCAGTGGTTGAGTGACCCTGAGTTCAATCCCGGGACCTGCTCCCCCCAGAAAAGATATAAAATGCTTCAGGATTTTTCCTCAAGTAGAAAATGAGACGAGGTCCTCAAGTCCAGCTGCGAAGTCCCTTTGCTGAGTCTCAGAAGGAGATGAAGGTTCTTGGGAGCTGCTTGGGGCCACAAGAACATGCCCAGATGGCGAGCGGCGTGCAGCGCAGGCCAGGTGGGTTCCCGCTCCCTCTACCCTCTTGTCAAGATCTGCTGTGGACCTTAGCTGGACATTCACTGATGTGGCCCACGGAAGGGACCACGTGGCCGTCCCAGGAGACCCCCGCTAGCATCAGGCAAGGCCTGCGTTTCCTTCAGAAGTCCTTCTAGCACATCCTGGAGGCTCCTTGAGTTGGAAACCAAGTGGCGCTGAGTGGCCAGAGGTCCGGGTGGGCCTGGAGGGAGGGGCAGCGAGCTGGAGGAGCAGGGAGAGGGGGCTCACGGAGGTCTGCAGAGGCGGCCCGGAGGAGCTGTCCCTCTAGGAACACAGGCTGTGTGAATGCAGGGCCGAGGGCTACCCTGACCCCGGCCACACTCCTGTGGGTCTTATGGGTTAGATGTGACTCCAAGCCACTTAGCTTGGGGCTCAGGAGCCAAACCCATCTGCCTGGGCTGGACAGGAAGCTCTGGTACTTACCTGCTCATAACTGTGGGGACACCGACCTTCAGTTTCTTCTTTTGCATGGTGGTGGGGGGACGGGGGGTGGGGGGGGCGCAGCATGGGCAACTGTGACTTTGTGCATCTGGTGAGCCGGGCACTTAAAGTCCACCATCTCCAATCCTCACAAGCCTTTCACACAAGCCAGAAAACAGCTCTCCGCCCACTTGTTCAGTTGCGATCTCTCAGGCACTCACTCGCCTCACTGTGCTGGGTAATGTGACGTCACGCAGGATGCCAGAATCCAGGAGGTGGCGAGGAGAGGCGGCCTTTCTGCAGGACAGACTTCATGATGGAGCTGCCTGACACAGCCCCCAGTGATCCCCACCTCCTGCTCTTCACGCCCCAGTCACTGCCCCCTGCACTGGCCCGCAGTTGCTCTCGGTGACCCCCAGCGTATGGTGAAGGCGCTACTGTAAGTCAGCTCGGTGGGGAGCTGGCTCTCAGGACAGACCCGAGCTCCAGCCCAGCCTGGCCGAGTCGGGAATTCAGCCTGGGCTGCACGGAATGCCTTGCACGGGGGACTTATTTTTATCTTGGCAGAAGGCTTAATGCCTTGCTTACACTGACACATGTCCTTGTGGCTCTTACATCTGACCGTGTCACTTACTCCAAGACGGCCCCTCTGCCGCGGAGCCCTGGCAGGAGGAGAGTTAGACTTGGGGGTGAGGTCGGGTGTGAGACGGAGGAGGCAGCTCGACACAGCCCACAAGTGACAGAAGCAGCCGGTTGCTCACAGGTCCAGATGGAGAGGGCAGCCTGCCTCATAGAGTCATAGGACCAGGGAGCCACCCGGCACCCGTACGCTCAGCCGGTAGGTGGGAGGAAGAGGCAAAAGCAAGAGTCCCTTGGGCCAGTGTCTTTTTTGGGGACCAGGGCATTGCCAAGCAGGTTTCCCCTGGGAATCCTAGCTGGGGGGGCTAGAATGAGCAGGCGAGAGTTCCAGGAGGTCACACTGACGGAGAGTTGGTCCCTGTGGCAATTCTGTGCAGTCCACACAAGGACGATGGCCCGTGGGGTGACCAGGCAGGTGTGTCCAGTCACCCTGTAGGGAGGTGGTCACCAGGAGGCGGTTATATAAGACAAAGACCTGGATGGACCATCTCGAGAGGAACATACGGTGGGTGAAGGACTGGAAATCGTGTCAAGGGTGACCGAGTCCTGCTTCTGGCAGGACAAAGTCCAACTCACATTCAGAATGGATGCCAAGGCCACCCAAGAGCTATAGGAATTCACGGCATGATGGCTGCCCCTTCTGAGCTTGGGTCGTAGAAGACTTGAGTTATAGAGGACGGGGCTCTCTAGGCACCTCCTCTGTGGGGAGCCAGCTACCACGTGTGAGCAGCCCTAAGGAGAGACGCAGGGTGAGGCCCAGGGACCTGGCCACCAACACAAGTGTGGGCTTGAAGATGACTTCCCCATCCTCTGGCCAGCCTTCTGGTGACAGCTGCCCTGTCAACAGCCTGACTTTGACCTCTGAAGACCCTGAGCAAAGCAGCCGGCTCATTCCGCAGATCCCACCCCTCTGAGGACGAGACATCAGGTGTTTGTCTTAACCTGCTAGATTTGGGGATAATTTGTGATGTAACAATAGAGAACGAATACCTGCGAATCTCGGGATTTGTTTCTAGAAAACTACCAGGAGATTTTTATAGATGAAGGAACATAAAATCAAACAAAGATATGTAGCTTACCCATAGAATGTGGGAGAGGGACGAAATCTTAGACATCATCTACTTCAATGGTGTCATTAAGAGATAAATGAACAAAAATAACATAAAATAGCTCTTCAGGTTCAGAAGTTGTACCCATCACTGCACTCCAACCTACCAACTGCTGTATTCACATTTACCCACAGTCCTCCTGCCCTTGAGCTGGAGACTGCAGAGCCTGGGTCCTGGGTGGAGCAGTTTTGCAGCCAGCTTTGAACCACTTCACATCTCGTGACTGTATCCTTCCATGTGGATGGCAAGGGACCCCTCTAAATGTGTCATATCCCATGGTATCAGCAAGCCACCTTTCCTACGTCTCTTAGTAAACAGTTCTGTTATGTATTATAAATAACTTTGTGAGAAACAACCCTATACATGGTTTTTGCAGGTTCTCCCAGAAGTTTCTTTTGGATGCTTTCCCAGAAGTGGCACAGTCAAGAATGATGTATACATATTTGGCTGTTGTAGAGGAGTGGCGGGGAGGTGCCTGAAGGCTGCTCACTGTGCTGCTGATGTACCTTGGGGTGTCTGACAGGGATGGTCCGATTGGCCTGGACAGAACTCTCCCTGGGGGAAGAGGAAGGTGAGGCAACCTGTTACATTTCAGTCACTTTGCATCCATTATTCCACAGCTGAAGTCCTCCTCGAGTGTGTGCGCCTACGCCCCTGCCTGTCTGTTTTGTGACGTATGGATACCCTTCCCACTTTTGAGATGGAAAAAGTAGAGGCCGCATACTGGGTTAAATTAAACGATAAACCAGATTCCAATCCAGACCCAACAGACGCCCATGTCGGTGGTCTTTCCACTACACAATGTTGCCTTGAATACAGTTTTGATGACTCTCTGGTGTTATATTTTGTGACTCCGCGGTCCTCCAGTCCTTTCGGTTCAAGGTTACAGATGTGTTGCTCTTGCTCTTCACAAACAGAGCGTCCACTTCACCCCGGAAGGCAGGCAGGACAGCGAGCTCATCCGGCTGCATGCACGCGGTCCTCAGTTTTCCTTGTTTAATGCAACTGCTTTGTTACGGTGTGGAGGTGAGGCGTCCCCCTAAAGCTCACATGTGAAACAGTGAGATGATGTTCAGAAGTGAAACAACTAGATGAGGAGCCTTCACCCATCAACGGACCAATCCCCTGACCAGGATTACCTGGGTGTTAACTGCAGCAGGTAGGCTGTGGCTGGAGGAGCTGGTCACCGGGGGTGGCCTCGGGGGTCTGTATTTTGTGCCTTGTGAGCAGAGCCCTCTCTGCTTCCTGTCGCCACGCCCTGAGCTGCTCCCGCTGCTTTGATTTTCCACCAGGAAGTTCTGCCTCACCCTGGGCCCAGAGCGGTGGAGTCACCCAGTAGGATCGGAACCTCTGAAGCCATGAGCCAAACCAAGCTTTTCCTCCTTTATGTTGTTCTTGTCAGATCTTTTGGTTACAGCAATGGAAAGGCTAAAACACCCGTTAACTGAAATTTGCCCTGGACTGGGGTAGCTCGCTCCCGGTCCCTGCCGCACCCCATCCCGGTTCACTATTTTCTGTCTCTTATCCCCTTTCCCTGCCTTCCAGAATGACACTTACATTCCAAAGCAAGGCTGGACACAGCACCTTGTGCTCTCTTTTTCAGGAAAACTGGTTGAGAAACGGTTTCCTCGAGGGACCTCCTTTGGATGCCAAGCTAAGGTGTGACCAAATTTTACATCCCTGTCCCTGAGGCCAGAGAAAGCGGGGCCCCAACTTCCCCATCATTTCCCAGTTCACAGGAGGCCCGGACAGCGGCCTGTGCCAACTTTGAAGTGGCCACTTCCTCCAAACTGGGCAACGTTGTTTCCCTCCCATAGCGGCCTCCCTATATGGTGGTTGTTTTCTTGCCTGGGGCTGTTTCCCAGAATAGGTGCTCAGGAAGCAGCTCTGTTCCACTCACTGAGGGAAGGGCGTCTCCTCGAAGGAGGAGGATATCTAGGGATGGAGTTGGGGAAAGGGAAGGCGGGAGACAATTGGACCTTTGGGTGGGGTCATTGTGTCTGGTGCTGTGGGTCGAGGCACATTCCTCAGCTCTGAGGAAGGGTGGGAGGAGGGTGTTCTGGGGTGGCAGGGCTCCTCCTCAAGCCACTGAGGTAGTCGCAGAGGTTAGGTTCTGTCTGTTGTCAATCATTTAGAATCCATTTCTTCTTTAAAAAAAAAATGGTGAACTTCATAATAACAAAACGAACAATTTTAAAGCCTAATGTTCTTTGACATTCAGCATGTTCACTTTATTGTGCAAACATCATACCTCTCTGGTTGCAAAATATTCTCAGTGCTTTAAAAAAAACCCCACAAAACCTGAATTCATTAAGTGACCCCCAATTCCTGCCCTGCTCAGCCCTGGCAACAACCATTTTCTGCCTCTGGACTTAACTGCTCTGGTAGTTCACATAAGTGGGACCATAAAACACACCAGCTGGCTTCTTTCACTTGGCCTGTTTGGGGCCATCCATTTTGCAGCACATGTCAGAGTCTCATTCCTCTTAATGGCGGAACCACGTTCTGCTGCACGGACAGACCACGTTCTGTTTACCCATCACCCTCCATGGACCTTTGGGTTGCTCTGTGTCTTGGCTATTGTGAACAGTGCTGCTGTAGCTATCTGTGCATGAGTATTTTTTTGAGTACCTGTTTTCATTTCTTTTGGATATATATACCAGAAGTGGAATTCCTGGGTCATTCGGTAATTTTAGGTTTACTTTTTTGAGGAACCACCAAACCAATTTCCACCAAGGTGCAGAACTTGTTCAGCTCTCTTTGAATTTTCAAATCTCTCCCTTGAACTCATGCCTTACCCAGTAGGGCTTTCCCCCTTCTCCCTTCCATTTTTAGGCAACGTCTTGAACAGTTGACCCTCCCCAACTCCTATTCCTCATTCTTTTTCATTCTTCAACCAATCCTCTGGCCTTGCCTCCCACCCCTTACTCCACCAAAATCAGGTCCCACCAAGGTGAACTGCGCATCTCTGAATGCAACCAGAGCTTGGGGACTTTCTCTTGCTCACTTATCCCCATCATGTGAGCTGCTGAGCACCCCTCCTGCCCGCCCTCCCTGGCCTTCTCCGGCAGCTCGCCCTCCTCTGCCCCTCACCTCCTCTGCCAGCAGCTCTTGTGTCCAACCCCCAAATGCTGCAGCATCTCATGGTTCCATTCTGGGCTCCTCTCAATCCAGGACTGTGGAAACACAGCAGGTAATGACCATCGATCAGCTATGGCCCCCACCCTTCTATCAGAAGCCCAAATCTCTCTCTGGCATCCAGCTTAGAAAGTCAACCTGCCATGGACACACAGTTGCCTTAAATGCACCGCTGGGGCCTCAAGATTATCATTTCCAAGGTGAGTCCTTAGTCTTCCCCTTCCCCTTTGCATCTCTTCTCCGTCCCCTTACCCAGCCCGGGAGAGCAGCATTTGTGACTAAGTTCCGGAGCTGGTCAAGGCATTGTATCAGCTACTGCTCTGCAGGCTGCCTGAGCTCAGTAGGTCCCACAGCTACATGAGTGGAGGTGACCAAACGACATGTGCATTCAGAACAGGCAAGAACAGCCGACATGTAGCCAGGCACAAAGACCTGGACAGCAATGTCCCCAGAGGGACCAGTCCCAGAAGGAAGTGTCCAGCAAGGGGCCGAACTCTGAGCTTCCACATGCTGGGGGCTCTTCCCACCTCCTCAATCAGGGGTGGGCGGATGAGCCTTGAGCTGGATGCTCCCTGCTCCGACATCTTCCTGCCAGATGCATCCACAGCAAAAAGAGGGGACAACATGGCTCTAGGGTCCCTAATGGGTTTTACAGACACCTGCCTAAGGGCAAGGTCCTGTGGCTGCTGTACCATCTTGAGGAGTGTGTGTGTGTGTGTGTGTGTGTGTGTGTGAGTTTTATGTCAATACAAACTTTAGTTTAGACTAATTCCATATGGGATATTATTTTATATTATGTGATTCTGTAATAAATATAAGTAAGCTGAGAGAGAGCTGCCTTTCAGTTTTTACTCCTTTTGAGATACAGAAGGCTAGGCAGTGGAGAGAGGGAGGGACAGTAAAGGTCAGCAAGAGGGCCAGCAAAGGGACAGCCATCCTAACATGCCCCACATGTTAAAGGACAGTTTTTCTTTCTCAGAAAAGGAGTGAGTTTCCATCTCATGGAAAGTGACTGCATAATCCATAACCCAGCCTGCGGCTGCTGCAGGACAATTAAAATATCAAAAGCCAGACCAGGGGCTCACCAACCTCTCCTTACAAGCCTGTAACAGGAGGAGCGCTGTGACTGGCACTCCCGCCCCTCCTGGGCGCTCTGTATCTTTTACTCTCTTTTTAAATAAAATTCTTGCTGCTTGCTTGGCTCTGGCATTCGTGGTGTTCATTCTTCGACTCCATGGAACCCGGACCCTATCCCAAGTCCTGCGGGTGTCGTGTTGAGGGCTCCTCTGGGATCCCCACTGAGGTGAGTCGATTGTGCCTGACGCTCTTTGCCTTCACTATCCTTTGGAGGAAACTGGGCACCTGTCACACGCAATCGGTGTGGCTGCTGGTCTCAAGTCTCTGGCGATGGGTTCCTCGTATCTGTAGTTCCCAACCACCTGCCCTGCGGGTTGGGCACACTGGGCCCTTAGGAGCCATTTCCTACCTTTCTGTCCCAGCTTGGGTGTGTCTGGAGAAAGAGGAGAGTGCCCTGATCCTAGCCTGCCTTTGGATGCCAGGATTAGGGTGCAGCTGGGAGGCAACTGTGAGATCCTGACGAGGCTGCTCTTCAGTGACTCTCAAAGGCCCCTCTGCCAACCCCATTTCCTGAGGCCCCGTTGGGTATCCTTGGTGGTTGATCATGGTGCTGGGGGAACGTTCTTCTAGGCAGCTAGGCCTGCACCTCCTCCCTCACACTCCACCCTCCTGAGTGCTTCCCTCAGAGCTAATGTTGTCTGCACAAAGAGGCATGAGGCTGAAGGTCTCAGACAACCTGTCATCTTTGTCTTTCCATGCTGGGAGCCATTAGCCAAGTAGGTATGACAATTTCCTTGCCAGCGTACCCCATGTTGCAGTGACATTGAATGTAGGTGACCTTGTTCAAGGACCAAGGCGGATTAGGGCGTTCCCGGTTTAGGTTCCAGGTTTAAGGTTTAAGATTATTCCTGCTGGGAATAGGGCGTATCCTGCTGCCTGAGTTCCCCTTGAGTTCTCACGGGATTCAGACAGTATATTTTGGAGATAGAAGCCCAGTGGAGGTGGATTTGGGCAGAGAACGTGGATTTCCCCAGAACGTGATTGTAGACGGCTGGTGTGAGTTCGGGAATAAAGAGTTGCTGTTTGAATCTACAAGCTGTGTGGTGGCTCGTGATTTTGTGCCCAGCCAGACTGCGGCATTTCCAGGACCCCTGGGATCCAGACTGTAGATGAAAAAACCCCCTTTAAAGTGATCCTTTGTCCCTGATGACCCTCCTTCGGGTCTCCTAGGACCTTGTTTGAAAGGAGAATTCATACTCCCTAGGCTCACCAATTTCACAGACACAGGCAGCAGAGGAATCAATCCTTCCCACTGTTGGCCATCAATCAATTATCCGCCATCACATCTGGAAGTCCAGCAGTGGCCAGGGGAGACCATCAAGGTCCGCAAAGTCTGGCTCCCCCTTGGTATTTGTCCTGTGGAAACCAAAGACCTGCACAACGTAGCTGGTAAGGTGGCAATGAATCCAGAGTCACGTGGGGCCAAAGCGGCAGGATTGATGACCACCAGGAAGCTCTCCGGGAGGGTCCCCTGACAGTGGGCAGTTCTTCTGGTGTGGGCTCCTGAGTTCTGTTTTCTTTTATCCACTTGGGAGCTTCAGCCTCAAAGGTGCTGCCAAGTCCACCACTAGTCTGCCTCCTGGAAACCTGGGGCAGGTTTGATCCTCAGATGTTCAGGAACACGCGCCTGATATTCCTCTGCTGTCAGGGTGGCCTCAACAAACTCTCTGATGGAGAATCGTGGCCACCAGAGGGAAGGAGGGGCTTTAATACTATCTTGCAGCTTAATTTGTTTTGTAAGAAGGAAGGAAAATGGTCCGAGGGGCCTTTTTTTTTGCTCTAAAGGAGAACCCCAAATTAATGTCCACAGGACAGCTGCCCTGTTGGGAGAGAAGCCTAGGGAGACCTACCAGGGCAGAGAAGCCGGAGCAATCCCAGCCCTGCCAACAGCCCTCTTCTCCCCCCAGAACCCCCATCATCCACCCCTAGAGGAGGACAATACATACTGCCCCTCAGGAAATGCCAGGAGGAGAACTGGGCCAACCAAGGTCCATGTTCCTTTTCCCCTTCAAGACCTGAGGCAAATAAAGATGGTCTCAAGGAAATTCTCAGAGGATCCAGATAAATACATTGAGGTGTCCAAAATTTATGTCAGGTGTTCAGTCCTTCCTAGAAGGTCATTATGTTACTGCTTAACCAAAATCTGACCACTGAAAAGGACACTGTCTTAAAGGCCGCTGAGCATTCTGGAGATGGTCGGCATCTCAGCCATGCCCCTGCAGCGCAGACTAGGAGCAGACTTAGTTACCTGTCTGGGCAGAGGCATTCCTAGGAATGGTCCCCAGAAGGATCCAAATGAATGACAGGATGATTAGAGAATGAGACGTTTTCAGGTTCTGATCCTTGAAGGTCCTAGTAGGTGGAGGCAGGAGCCTGTTAATTACTCGAAGACGTTTGAAATCCACCAAGGCCCCCAGGAGGACCCTGCAACCTTTCTGGAGAAACTCGGGAGATGCTGAGAAAGCACACCACAGCAGGCCCGAATCCACAGACGGCCACATAATGTGGAAGGATAAATTTATGATTCAGTTGGCCCCAGACATTAGGGGGAAGTTACAGAAATTGGCACATGGCCCTGGTGAGTCAGATGACATCTCCGACTCCACGTGCAACATCTGTCTTTTATAACAGAGATCAATCAGGAGGAGAGGAGGGAAAGGGAACGTGGAGGTAGAAGGAAAGCTGAAGCCCTGGTCGTGGCCCCTCAGGGAGCAAGTTTTGGGGTGTTGAAGGAGGTAAATGGAATCCCAAGGGGAACTTGTTTCCACTGTGGCAAGGAGGGACATTACCAATATGAATGCCAAAGGTTATGGGACCACCACCAAGGCCCTGTCCTGTCTGTCAAGGCAGTCACTGGAGAAATGAATGGCCCCAGGGGCACAGTCTCGCCGGGCCAGGCTCACCTGACCAGGTCTGATGGGGCACAGGGTCAATCTTAATGGCTCCAGGACTCCCATTACCACACGTGAATCCCTGAGGGTGCTTCTCAGTGGGGAGCCAAAAGGTTATTTCCTTCTGGACACTGGTGCCAGCTTCTCCAGATTTGTCTCCTAAACTGGACCCGTTTCCCCTGATACCGTGATGGACATCACTAGATATTTTATTCCCCAATTCAGGCATGAATGGGATGGGGTACTGTTTTCTCACACATTCCTGATAGTCCCGGCAAGCCCTATGCATGAGAAGAGATATACCCTCAACATTCCTGGCCTCCATCACCAAGAATTTGGGACCCCAGTGTTCATTATGTCAACCTCTATTACAATGTGATATAAATCCTGAAGTATGGGCCACTGAGGCAAAATTGGGCAAGCAAAGAGTGCATTCCACTTAAAATAACTGTGAGGGACCCCTCCATCTTCCCACACCAGAGACAGCACCCCGTGTGCAGAGGTAAATATAGGTTTACTGGAGATCATCCCAAACCTTAAATGACAGGGACTCTTGGTGCCTTGCAACAGCCCCAGCAACATGCCAGTTGATGAGTCCAGAAACTAAATGAAGAATGGCACCTAATCCAAGGCCTTAGGAGTCATCCCCCTCCATGCTGTGATGACCAAGCAACTTCGATTTCTGAGATCCCAGCTGCCACTGCTTGGTTTCCTGTGTTTGGTTTAAAGGACGCCTTTTTCTGTGTACCCCTAGATAACCAGTCAAAATGTCTGTTTGTCTTTGAGGATCCAGGCAGTGGATCTCAATTAACCTGGACAGATCTCAATTAACCACCACAAGGATTCAGAGAGGGTCCTTGTTTGTTTGGGCAGGTCCTCGCCAAGGACATCCACCCTAATGTGGGAACCAGAGTATGTTAAAGGTCTTAAAGCCCTAAAAGAGGCCTTACTTCAAGCTTCTGCTCTCAGCTTGCCTACAGAGCAAGACTTTAATCTGTTTGTCTCTGAAAGGGGAAGGAGGGCCTTGGGGGTGATCACAAAAGGAGTGGGTCAGCTCGGCACCCAGTGGCTGTCTCAGCAAAGAGCTTCAAGTGGTATCTCAAGGACGGTCGCACTGCCTGAGTGGTGGCTGCAGCAGCCTCGCTGGTCCCTGAGGCAGTTAAAATAACCCTAGGAAGGGATCTTACTGCATACGCTCCTCATGACCTTCCAGGAATTCTGAATCCTAAGGGGGGATCATGGCTCTCAGACAGCCATCTTCTAAAAACCAGGGCTTGCTCAACTTTAAACCCAGCCACCTTTCTTCCAGAATCAGTAGAAGGAAACCCTGAACATGACTGCCAATCAGCCTTAACCACAGGTTACTCACCTAGGGGACACCTCCCAAGTCCCCCTGTCAAATCCAGATCTTGCTGTGTACACAGAGGGAAGTTCTCTTATGGAATAGGGGAAGGCAGAGCTGGGTATGCCGCGGTGACATTTTAATTGTAGTGCTTGGGGTCTTTTACTGGGGTAGGGTGGTGCATCATGCCCTGCATACCCCGGCTCATTCAGAGACTAATTGAAACTATGCTCACTGACCAAACTGCTGTCTCTTACCAACAACAAAATCTCTTCCTGTTAGGCACAAAGGAACCTCGCCTGAACATCTATGGGGGACCCCTGGACCAGCCACCCAGGGAAGGCTTGCTGTTGCTTCCCAATACCCCTTAACAGCAGGAAGCAGTACTGAACAGTCGTCCCAGGAACTTTGATCTACTCCATCGTCCACTGAAAGGGAAACCTGAATTGCTGACCCCTCGTCCCCTGGCTCAGCTGGGAGCAGCTAGGGTGGTCATCACCCAGTTTCCCTTACAGTAGGGAGGGTTTCCTCGTAAGAAGGGGGGGAGGCGAGTGAGGCAGTGTAGAGCAGGGAAAGGACATTGAGGTTGACAAGAGGGCCCGTAAGAGGACAGCCTCCCTAACATGCCCCAGTGTGTCATCCGGCCTGCCCCTGCATGAAAAATAGAAAGCCTGGTGGTCCATTTCCAAAATTTAGTATCCAGCCTTAATTGGATCCAATCGTAGCCATTTTAATTACAGCTCTTCCTTTTGCCCGCCCTAATTTAAAATCAGCCAATCGCGTAGACTGTACCCTAGTCCTCCAATCAGGGTGAAGGTTAAGGATCCAGCAGGCTGGCTAGGTTCTGTCCACGGTTCTGGAAGGAGGAAGTTTGCCTTGCCCACCCACTTTCCGACTTGTGCTGGATTTCTTAGGCACCTTGGTATTTCTAACAGCCCACCAGGGACAACTAAAATCTCCAAAACCAATCAAAAGGCGCTTATCAACCTCTTGTGGGCCTTTAAAAGGAGCGCCCGCTCCCGTTCGCTGCAAGACTTCAAGGGCACCCCTGCCCTCCCGGTGTCCTGCGCTGCCCGTTCTGAATCTTTACTCTCCTCTCAAATAAAACCCCTGCTGCTTACTTACCTCGCGTTGATCGCGGTGCGCGTTCTTCAATTCCTTGGAACAGGAATATGAACCCCACTCCTGTGGTCACCTTACACCATGGTCCTGGAGCCATGTCCCTCAGCTGTGATTTGAACATGTCCTCTGAAAGTTCCTGTGTTGGAACTCCGAGTCCCAATGTACCTGTACTGAGTGGGCCTTTGCGACCTGGTCCTTCAGGAAGGCTGGGCCAGGTCTTCCCTGGCTAGTCAGCTCTTGCCCTCTCACCTGTTAGCTCGGAGCAGCTGTCATCAAGAGGACCTGCCCTCTGTAGCTGCTCGCCCTGCTCCACCAGGAGTTGAAGCGGCATGAAGCCCTCTCCAGAGGCAGCCACCTGTTGGACCTGCAGCCTCCACCACCAGCCAAAGTAAACCTCTGCAGTCTCTGTGCTGTTGCTAAAAACTCCGCCACGGGCGGGTGAGTTATAACTGAAAGACATTTATTTTGGCTCATAGCTTGGTCCAAGGTCAAGAGCTGCGTCTGGTGAGGACCTTCTTGCTGGCAGAGTCCGGAGGCAATACTCTTATCACATGGTGAGACGGGGAGCTCATGTGTGCGTCTCCTGGTGACAGGGCACTGCAGACATGAGTGGTGGGAACAGGAGGAAATGATTTTATAAATCAGGCCCACAGTGCCTACCCCCACACGCTTTCAATTCCCTGCAGCTCTGCCTGGCTACGTCCACAGGACAGGGTGCATTCCTCAGCAAACTTCCTGTTATCTGCAGGAGAATTGCAGGCCTGAAATGCTGATAAGAAATGGGAGTACAAGTTATCCTGAAGCAGGGGACTTGTTACAGACATGATACCAGAACACAGGAAGCCAAGGATCATAAGAACAGGTTCCAATTAGAACAGGTCAGCATGGGCCAGAGTGACCTAGAATGGTCATAGCAGTGGGGACTTGAAAGACTGATGTCGTCCTGCTGTCAGTAACAAGTCAAGAGGTGGACATGGGTGGGACTTTTTGGCAACTGGGGGTTCCCAATAAAACTGGAGGGCAGGAGAGATAGGCATGCTGTCCCTCTCCTGTAAGGACCCATTTTCTCCCTTGAGAGTGACCCTTTCCCCCTTTCCTGTCACTGCTAATAAACTCATGCCTGTTACTCTGAGTGACTCGTTTGACTTGATTGCAAGAACCAGGGTGCAGGGGGCTCTCTGTACTGACGCAGTTTCCTGCACTCTACCTCTGAGCTCCATTCTCAGGCCTTTTTTGATTTTTATTTGGGAAGGGCCTCCCTAAGTTGCCCAGGCTGCCCTCAAGCTTGTGATCCCTCTTCCTGCCTCAGCCTCCAGAGTGGCTGGGATTACAGACATGTGCCACCATGCCTGGCTCTCCCTCTTCTTATAAAGCCATTAGGATTCACTGGTGGGGTCCCCACCCTGGTGATCTTGTCTAATCCTAGTCACCTCCCAAAGACCCACCTCTAAACACTGCAGCTGGATTTAGATCCCACCCTCTTAATAGAGGACTTAGACACCAGTTTTTGGAGGGGACAGAACAGCAAGCTCATTTCCTCAAGATCACCCCATCCAGAAATTCTGCTGTAGCAGCTGGAGTGGATGAAGACACCCCTGCCTGCTCCCCTCGCCCCACTTGGGTACCTCACCCAGTAAGGCTCCACCATCTTCCTAATGCCAGGGTCCTTTTGAACCCCTCAGGTCCCCTCATATGACCTCCCCACCCCCAAGCCTGCCACTTGCACCTCAACAATGTCTTGAAAGTTCCCTCTGGATGCAGAGGGCAGGGTGTGGAGCCCGGCCCTGTGCTCAGCCACTGCCCATTCACAAGGACTGTATCCTTCCTGCCTCGGTTTCCCCATCCAGGAGATGGGACCAATCACACAGAGACCTGCTGTGCTGAGGCACTTAGGAACAGTGTCTCTTTCTCTCTCAAAAGCACCCTCGTCTGGATGGCCCATTCTGTGGTCTCTCCAGGCACCGCACCCACCCCGGGGGGCTGTCCTTTTGCTTCCACATTAACATAAGTGCAGATGTGCCTCTTCCAGGGCCTGCTCTGAGTCCTTCCTGGGACCCCTGACCCATTGTCATGAGGGCGCTGTGTCATCCATGAAGACAAACACGTTTGTGCCTTTTTACACATCACACTATTTGAATAACAATAAATTCACAGGCTACACCACCTTTATGTGTGACAGGTGACTGAATACTTGTGGGTCATCTGGCAGTCACAAGCTGGGCAAGCCCCGTTCTTTTATGTCAACCTTAATTTCTAATGTCTCTGACACTCAAGTCCCATCTCGCCCTTGACACGGTGATATATAGAGGTCACAGAAAGGCTAGGAACGGGTCAAGGCAACCACAGGGGCTCAGGAGGCTGTACTAGAGCAAAGGCAGAGAGCAGATGGGAATACAGAGTCACTGTAGGGGGTACCATAAGATCATGAATCTGCACAGAAACTTGTTCAGGGCACAGAGCTGTCACAGAGCAGGAGTGGCAGCTTCAATGTCAGCAGGGAGTGTCAGTGTGGTGTGGGACTTGTGTGACCATCGTGGGAAGGAGAAACCATGCCCTGCTAAAGCCGAGGACAAAGATTCAGAGGTTTGTCCCTGTAGCGATGTCCCTGGGCAAGGCTCGTGACAAGCAAACAGGTGACAAGGTCAGAGTGTGGCTGTGTCCACTCTTGGGATGCTTCTCCTTCTAAGGACCTTTGAGTGAGGGGCTTGCTTCATTCGTTGGTCTGGGGTGTTCAATAAGCTCACGGACCTGGTTTTTCTGATATGAGTTTGATACGCCCACGCACCCATGTGCTTCTGATTGATTCGTGGGGTTCACGGCTGTCATTTTTATTAGCATGATTAATTCATGCATCAGACTGTGGCATATGGCTGTGCTGAGCAGACGGTGCTGTTTGCTTATACAAACAGGCGTGGTGTCCTTCTGCCTTGGCACCTGCCCTTGAGCTGGACTAGCTCTCGGCAAACTACTGCTCTACCAAAAGGAGCAACACAGGTTTAGGCACAGCCGGAAAACTGCCATTCTGCACACACGTCCTGGAGTGCCTCTGAGCAGGGCTGTCCACACTCATCCTGCTGGACTCCCTTTCAGGGCTGACGGGGACATGAAGTTCCAGCCCGCCTACCTGCATGGGACACTCCCAGGTTCACCCCACTCCAGAGCTGCAGTGCGGTGACCTGAGGTCCCAGCTGCACTGTATTCGTCTCCCCACCCCCAACCCCGTCCTTCTCCCCTCCTTACCATGCCTCAGCCCCCAGCAAGCACCACTCAGCAACCCTGGTGAATCCAGTTCTCCACCTCGGTCTCCTGCAGGGAACCGAGTCCTAGACTCCAACCGTGATCCTTGTTGTCATTTCTTGTCACCTAACTGCAAGCCACTGGAGGACAAGGCTCTTGTCCATCCTGGACTTGATGAATGGCACTTGGATGGCACTGCTCATCCAAGGCTGGCGGAAGTGCCTGGGTTGGAACTGGAAGATGAGGAGGTTACTAGACTATCAACCTGGCAAGTGGACAGGTTAGGGCCCTGGGCTTGATGGTGGCCTCCACCCCCTGCCCCACCAGGAAGGTGGTCCAAACTGGGCTGCTGCCCTTTCCCAGGGTAGGTCAGGACAGCTTTTGCTAGCCTGAGGCTGTGTCTGGACAGTGGAGGGTTTTCAGCTGCTGCCTGTGCTCCCAGGGGACTCAGCCGGAGTCTGAGTGCTCAGGCCTTCAGGGCACGTGTCATGTCCCATAACAGCACTCTCCAGGGAGGGCGATGGTTAGAAGACTGTTTAGCTCCGGCCTCTGCCACACTGCTTTTGATCTTCTCCCGGGGGAAAGATGGCAGCCATAACTCCAGACTGTACATTCTCATTCGTAGGCCCAGCAAAGGAAGCTATGGGCAACTACACGTGTGAATGTCCCCCACTTAGAATTTAGGTGACTTAGATGCAGGCTTCTTGAGGGGCCCTAGAACTGAAAAGAACAGGAGCAACCCACATGTAATCCTGCAGTGCCAGCTTCATGGGTGTGTGACTGGCGCCATCCCACAGGGCCTGTGCCCACAAGGGCCCCGTGCTTGGTTTAGTGCTCTGCTATTGCCATCTTGAGAGTCTTAGTTTGATCTTGAAACTTGTGTTTTGTAAATGAAGAGGAAAGGGATTCTGGAGCACATGCCCGAGCACAGGAGCTAGTGCCGTGCCTGTGACCTGCTCCTGCCACGGGGTTCACCCCAGCATTCCAGATGCACTGTATACCCACGCCGCGAAGAGCTCCAGATTCCAAGAAGGTGAGCGCGCTGCACCGACGCCTGAATCCTGGAGCCGCCCACACCCAGGGGGCCATCTTGTCCTCTCCTGTCCAACCAGAACTTGCTTGGAAATCAAAGGTGGGCGGTGCATCCTGAAAAACAGGGGCGACCAGGACGCTCTTTCATTTCTGTTATGTCACTTCTTTACACTGGCCAGGACACCACTGCACAGGACACCCACAATTCCCGTTCCTTTCTGTCCCTTGCCCATTGGTAAGAGCAGGTGGAGTTTGGATAGAATGAGCTTCAAGCCAGGGGTGGTGGTCACTCCTGCACCCCAGGGGCTCAGGGCAGAGGCAGGAGGATCCCAAGCTCCAGGCCAGCCTGGGCACTAGGGACGCCCTGTCTCATAATAAAAAGGGCTGGGGGAAAAAAAAAAGGAAAGAAAAGAAAAAGAAAGAAAGAAATGGATTCAGATGGCTGAGTTAATCTTATGCAGTGTTTTAACTATTCTGGAGGAAAAATACATAATTTACAGACTACAAAATGGAAATTGCATAATTTTGGTGATTTCACATATAAATTAAGTGAACTTAAATTTTTGTTTAAAACTATTGGGTCTGGGTTGTGGCTCAGGAGTAGAGTGCTTGCCCAGCATGCACAAAACCCTGGGTCCGATTTCTAGCATCAAAAATTAAAAACAAACAAACAAAAAACTGGAAGTTCACAGTATGAAGATCAGCAAAATTTATGATCATTATTTAATCTTTTAATTTTTCTTTACTTATAACATTAACTTTCAAGTAAAGAGAGATATAAACTATATATATATTTTCTAATTTAGTATCTTTAATAGCATTTTTTCCTTTTTTTTTTTAAATCAGGGCCCACATTTCCATTTCACACTGGATCCTATCAATGATGTAGCCATCCCTGAGAACAGGATCTGGCTGAAGGGGGGTTGCCAGGTTCTCTAGGCTCCAAGGACAGAAGAGGGACCACGGAGGAACATTCAGAAAACACAGATTTGGTGCAGATGCCAGGCATCATTTAGAAAAAGTCATTCACAATGGAATGAATGTCTAGGACTTTGTAATAAGGCCCTGGTTCTGGAAGATTCCAAGCATCAGTTAGGAGGTTCCCTATGGGAGTTGTAGTATAAGAGATTCCTGCTGGGGGTACAGGTGGTCTCAGAGACGTCCTCAAGGCTAACTGTTCTGTGACCTAGCCAGAGGAGGACAGGTCCAATGTTCCTTGACTAGACCTCTGGGACCAGATGATCCATTGTCCTGGACTTCCAGAGTTCAGGCAGTGGGTCCCACAGGGTGCCACATCCCCAGGGGAGTGGGGAAGCACCCAGCTAAACCTGTTGGAGTTGGATAGAATGTGCACCTGTGTGCGGAGCCAGCTACACACGGACGAAAAACAAACCCACAAAGCACCTGGGGTCAGGGTCTGGTGTCACTGGGAAGGGAGCTCTGGGTAGGACAGACCGTCGTGCCACCTACGGAGCCTTTTAAAATCTGGCTTTGGAAAGGACTGTGGATCTGAACGTGATCTGTCAAAGCACGTCACTGAACAAGCACCTGAGCTGTCTTTAGATTCCACGATTGAAGAGAAGCCAATCGTGGGCCTGAGAAGGGGGCCTGAAGTAGGTGCCCAGGGCTCTGGAGCCTGTTGGAGGTGCACACACCCCTCGAGGGAGGGCTCCCATCACCCTCTGTGAGAGGAGAAAGCCGAGGCCTGCACATGGACAGTACCACGTGGTTACTAAATGCTGCTGCCTGCCTGGAAACCCAGGATTTGGGACTTTGAATGCCAAGTTTTCTCTGCAACCTCAAAACCTCTTGCACGTGCCTGGCTAATGTTCATGCAGCTCTGTTGCTTGGTGGGGGTGGGAACAGGGAGGGGGTGTGGGGACACCTGGTGCTGTGTGTTCAGACTCTCTAGGCGGGTGTGTGGCCCCAGCTCTCCAAGTGAGTGCTGTGTTTGGGGACCACTCCATGCACTTTGGTAAGAACCAGCACATTCAAGTTTTTGTGCAACAGTCAGTAATTCACACTTAGCAATTTTGGGGACAATAGCTCCCAGCTCCTGGGCTATCGACTTTTCAGCGGTCACTTCCTCCCTTTGTAATGCATATGTGCACATTTCCAGTCCCCTGGTCTCTTACACTGCACCTTTCCCATGTCCTGCATTGACCTGGCCACAAAGTCACCCTGGACTGGCCATGTCCCCACTTGTTTCACCCACCCGCTGTGGGATCTCACCATCAGTGTGCTCCTCTGGTGACGGCCAGTCTCCAACATCCATTTGTCACTCTCAGTGCTACATTGGCCTGTGTGGGCAATAGCTGTGTGTGGTCAACAGCCTGCTTCGCCTTGTCTGAAGGATGAGGAACAGTGGAATATTTACTGGGGACATTCTCAGCCCCCGATGATGCTAAAAGGAAGTGAATTTCTTTTCTGTTTAGGTTTCAGGAAATTATCTGTCACATTTGAAATTATTTCAGAAGTCTAGTGCTCACCAACTTCCTGTTACCTCCTCCTCTGGTCTGTTGATTCTGTGAACATTACAGAGCGATCGGTGGATTCAATGGCATAAAACACCAAAAAATTCCTTCAAATGCAACTTTACAATTTGTTGTGGAAATAATTTGAAATGGGAGCCCAGAAGCTCAGTCATTTATTGGCTATGTGACCTTTAAAAGGTTACTTAACTTCTCTGAAATTTGGTCTTCTTTTACATCAACAAGGGTGATAATGACATCCATTTTTGGTCATAATCCTCCACCCGTCTTCGCACGCTCACCATCTGCGGTGGACTTTGCCATTTCTCCCACCCAAGAGTAACATGTTTCCCATTCCCTGAATCTGGGTGGGCCTCTGACCCTCTTTGCTCAACAGAGTGATGGGATCTGGTTCTGCATACTTCTGCTCTCTCGTGGAAGCCCGTGCAGCTGCCATGTGAAGACAGGGCTGGCTTCCATGGAGGATGAAAGACATCTGGAGCAGAGTGAACCGCTCCAGTGGAGGCCCCTCGAGGTCACTGGGTCTCTAGTCAACCCAGCAGCTGGGCGCAGAAGTTAGAGACACAGCTGAGGCTGCACAACCTCCCAGCTGAGCCCAGGGGCCTCCCTGCAGAAGCCCTTGGTAGTACTGACAGCTCTGTTCTGGTTCTGGTTCTCTCTTGAATCCGTTTCCTGCCACCAATGACCACAGGCTGTGGGGGTTAAAACAACAGGAACACATTCTCCCATATTTCTAGAGGTCCCCTATGCTCCCCTGAGCCCTGGGGGGACCTTTTCTTGCTGTTGTGGCATTTCTTGGCTGGGAGCCGCCCCACTCCAATCCACCTCGTTTATACCTGGTCTTCTCCCCTGTGTCTTTGTGACCACGACTCTTCTTCAGAGACCAGTCTCTGGATTTAGGGCCATCCTAATCCTGGTACAATTTTATCTTGATATTTTTAATGCGGTTTCATTGGCAAAGACCCTATTGCCAAATAAGGTCACAGTCTGAGGTTCTCGGTGAAAATGGCCTTGTTATGGGGGATACTATTCAACACTATATTCATGATGCTCCATTGTTCTATTTTGAGGTTCTGGGGGTTGAACCTGGGCCTTGCACATGCTAGGCAAGCACTCCACCTCTGAGCCCTATTCCTAGTCTCGTTCATCCTTAAAGCCAATACCACATTCTCGTGGTTGACTATGGCCTGGGAGAGGGAACGCAAGTCTTCTAACTTGGTTCTTTTTCAAACATGGGTTTGAGAAGCTGGGCTCTGGGGGAGAGATATAAAGAGGCCCTTAGTAGTTGGAGGCCTGGATCTATGAGCAGAACCAGCCGAGTTGTCTCTTTAGTTAGATGAACAATCTTCCAGTGTGTGCTTGTACCAGAGCAACTGGAACAAAGACGCAGATCAACTTAAATGTCACCAGTTTCAAAGTCGCTGATTTATGGCTAGACTGCTTAATCAAGAAGAAACCCTCTGGACCCTGAATATCCAGTGATTGGCATGAGATGTAATCTTTCACACAAGGTTCCCTGGGAACCTGCACATTGCTTCCCAGAAAAATCACTTAGGTAATCAGAGAGCTCCACCCTGGGCACGCCACTCATCTTCGCTCCTCTGAGGGATGCGGGATGCCTGCACTCTGCCTTTAGGGGGTGTGTACTGTAGCTCTCCTTTAATAATCTTCGCTTGTGCCTTGCTCTTGATACATCTGGGGATTCTTTTCAGTGACTCAAGTCAAGAGCTCACTCAGGTTGCGTTGAGATCCCCTTGCCTGCTTGGAGGAGTATACTTGGACTATCGTGAATCCTTGATATATTTTTTTATATATCTTAGTTTTATTTATTTATTTTTCTATGGTGCTGAGGATCAAAACCAGGGCCTAGCATGTGCTAGGCGAGCATCTACTGCTGAGCCACAACATTGATATTTTAATATAAGTTTTAGACCAAATCTGATGATTTCTTTAAAATATGCTGTTAAAATTTTGTTGGCAGTAGTTGAACCTATAATTAATTTGTGTTAATGAACACCTCATTAATATTGTCTTCTGATCCATGAACATGGCACATTTCTTTTTTTTAAAAAAATTATTTATTTATTTTTTCTAATTTGTTATATACGACAGCAGAATGCATTTCAATTCATATTACACATATAGAGCACAGTTTTTCATGTCTCTGGTTGTATTCAAAGTAGAGTCACACCATTCGTGTCTTCATACATGTACTTGGGGCCATGATGTCCATCTCATTCTACCATCTTTCTTACCCCTCTGCTCCCTCCCTTCTCCTCCCTTTTGCCCTATCTAAAGTTTGTCCACTCCTCCATGCTCCCCCCAATCCCCATCCTCATATCAGAGAAAATATTTGGCATTTGCTTTTTGGGGATTGGTTTACTTCACTTAGCAAAATATTGTCCAACTCCATCCATTTACCAGCAAATGTCATGATTTTATTCTCTTTTAATGCTGAATAATATTCCATTGTGTATATATACCACAGTTTCTTTATCCATTCACCCATTTAAAGGCATCTAGGTTGGTTCTACAATTGAGCTATTGTGAATTGTGCTGCTATAAACATTGATGTGGCTGCATTACTACAGAATGCTGTTTTTAAGTCCTTTGGGTATAAACTGAGGAGAGGGATAGCTGGGTCAAATGGTGGTTCCGTTCCAAGTTTTCCAAGGAATCTTTACAGTGCTTTCCTTATTGATTGCACCAATTTGCAGTACCTCCAGCAATGTATGAATGTGCCTTTCTCCCCACATCCTTGGTAACACTTATTGTTGTTTGTATTCTTAATAGCTGCCATTCTGGCTGGAGTGAGATGAAATCTTAGAGTAGTTTTGATTTGAATTTTTCTAATTACTAGAGATGTTGAACATTTTTTCATATATTTGTTGATTGACTATATATCATCTTCTGAGAAGTGTCTGTTCAGTTCCTTGGCCCAGTTATTGATTGAGTTATTTGGTTTTTTTTATGTTAAGATTTTTGAGTTCTTTATAGAGTTTAGTGCTTTCTCTGACATGCATGTGGTAAAAATTCGCTCCCATTCTGTAGGCTCTCTATTCACCTCACTGATTGTTTCTCTTGCTAAGATGAGGATTTTTAGTCTGAATCCATCCCATTTATTGATTCTTGATTTTATTTCTTGCACTATAGGAAGTCGGGGCCTAATCCGACATGATGAAAATTTGGGCCTACTTTTTCTTCTATTAGGCACAGGGTCTCTGGTTTAATTCCTAGGTAGGTCCTTGATAGACTTTGAGCTGAGTTTTGTGCATGGTGAGAGATAGGGGTTTCATTTCATTTTGTTGCATATGAATTTCCAGTTTTCCCAGCACCATTTGTTGAAGAAGCTATCTTTCCTCCGATGTATGTTTTTGGTACCTTTTGTCTAGTATGAGATAACTGTATTTATGTGAGTGTGTCTCTGTGTCCTCTATTCTGTACCATTGGTCAACAAATCTATTTTGGTGCCAATACCATATTCTTCGCTCTTCCCAGTGAAGTTTTGCAGCTTTCCATGTAATAGGTTTTGTGTATATTTTATTACATTTGTTTCTAAGTACTTTTAATGCTGTTACAGTAATGTTATTTTTAAATTTTATTTTTCAATTATCCAATGTTAATATATAGAAATGCAGCTAGTTTTCATATATTGGCTTTTATTCTAAATTTCTAAATTTCCAGATTTCCTTATTCTAGCAGATGGGAATCTTTTATACAGATAATCATGTCACTTTTGAAGAGAAACAATTTTACTTCTATATTTTTGGTCTTTATTTCTTTTGCTTGCCTCTTTGTACTGGCAAATCTCCAGGAAAACATTGAGGATCAGTGGGAGAGTCAACATGTCTGATTTGTTGCCAATTCAATTTTTTACTATTAAATGTGATGTTAGTTATAGAATTTTCATAGATGCACTTTTATTTGTTTGAGGAATTTTTTTTTCATTTTTCATTCTTAGGTTTCTGAGAGGTTTTTATTTTCTTCCCCCAAATTATGGTAATTTATGCTAACAATAATTAATCATATGCTGTTTACCTGTCCAGATTTACATGTAATATGGCCATATGTCTACTGCCACTTTGGAACAACTAAACATATAAACCACCTAGTGCCTCCAAGTAGGAAATACCGACTGGATTATGATGCAGCCATCCGTGGTGAACCTCTCAAACACGACAGTGAGAACCATGTGGACATATATAGAAGTGTGGGCTGAGAAGGGTGAATAGGGACTGAAATTAGCTCAGAGAGTTAATGTAACTCAAAGGAGAAGTGTGAGAATGAGGTCCTGAACAAGGGGTGGCCGTGAGGATGGCAGAGATGGAGAATTGGTAAAAGGATACTATCAAGGACGATTTCAGTCAGAGATGCGGGTGGATGTGGGAAGAAGGACTTATGGACTTGGTGACTTGCTGTAAGAGAAAAGTCAGAAGCGACGGCTTGTTCTGTTGATTTTGAACATGGTCATCATTACATTACGTTCATTTACTTGAGTCATGCTTCACTGTTTGCCATGTTCTGTTAAATACATTAAAACAAAGGGCTCATCCGATCCTCTAAGAAGCCTGTAAAACACAGAGAAAGTAATTTATTTCTATTACCCCAGGATGATGTGGAAGTTCGGATGTCAGATGAACGGGAACTGGACGTCAGGTCCTTCCACTGCACAGTCCTGCTTCCAGAGAACTGAAACGGAGGGAGGGAGCCTCAGGCTCACACTCAGGGGAGAGAAGATGATCTGCTCGACTCCCGTTCTCTCCTTTCTTACAAGCAAAACACTACACCAAGGGGAATGGCTGAAAAATTGGTTTCCCAGACTTCTTTGCAGTTAGGAGTAGACAGAGATAAATCTCCAAGTGGCCGCGTCAGCCTTTCCCCTTATCCTGGAATATACCCCTTGGTCCCCTGCGGCTCTAGCTTCCAGGCTAAGGCGAGAACTCGCCTCTGAGCCTGCTGCCACGGCTACCTCCTGCCTCGAGGTGGCTCCACTCCGCCAGAACCCTTCCTTTTTTTTTTTTTTTAAATCACAAAAGGGTGTTGTAATTTGTCAGACACTCTCTCTGTAACTATGACCAGTTTTCTTCATCCTCTTCATGTAGTGAATTACACTGATGGATGGTTTACACGTAACTGTTGAGGTATATTTCACTGGCCATATAGCTCACCCCTTCAAGGTTCAACTAGATGGTTTTTAGTCACTTCATTACTATGTGATTCAACCCTCACCATAAGTTAGTTTTGGAATCTCTTCACTGCCCAAATAGGATCCCTTGGGACCACTGAAGCTCATCCTTTGGTCACTCTGCATTCCTGGACAGTGCTAACCTAGCTTCTCTGTAGACAGCTTCTCTCTGTCCTCTCTGGACCTTTCATATATGAGAAGAAACATACAGTGTGTGTCTCTTGTGTCTGTCCCTTCACTTAGCATGCTATTTTGGGGGGTCTAGTGTACATCAGTAGTTTGTTCTTATTTATTGCTGCTTAGTATTCCTTTGTTTGGATATACCACACTTTATACAAATGATGAACATTTAGGTTGTTTGCAGTTTGGGGTTTTTACAAATAATGCTGCTCCAAATGTTCATGTGTAAATTTCTGTGTGAACATTTTTATTCGATAGATACCCAGGAGTGGAATTGCTAGGCTGGGTGGTAGTTCTATGTTCAACTTTTTGAGGAACTGCCAAACTGCTTATCAGAATGGCTTTAATTGAGTTTTTTAACATTAAATCAAACTTGATTTTCTGTAATAACCCCCATTTAGAATGTAATATGCCTCTTATGTGTTGCTGATTTGATCTTTTATTTATTTCTTATTTTTTTTGAGGATATTTTCACTTATCCTCATGAGCACTATTGATTTGTGCTTTTCTTTTCTAGAAATGTCTATGTTTACTCTAAGCTCAGGGCAATGTTAGCATTATACAATAAGTTAAGAAGGGTTCCTTCTTCTATTTTCTTAAAGAGTTTGTGCAATATTGATAGTATTTCTTTTGAAAGTATTTAACAGAATTCACCACAGACACCACTTGGACCTGGATTTTTCTTTGTGAGAAAGTTTTCATAGCTGATTCACTTTCCTTACTAGACATAAGGCATTTCAGAGTAATGATTTCACCATGAATCGGTTTTGATAATTTGCATTGTATGAACTATTGAACTTGCTGGTAATGAGCTCGTCACAATATACATGAGGCATGCCTTGCATGTCTGTGGGATCCAGCTGGACTGGAACTTAATGTCCCCAGTGTCACCCAACCTGGGATGTCTTTCTTCTGCTCTCAGTCCATAGCAGACACTACCTGGAACTGCTGGGTAGTCTCCCCCTGCACATGGGTAGCCTAATCCTCAAAAGGACTTGTGAGGACCTATGTCCCCCACCCCTCTAAGCAGCCCTCTTCTCCCTAGATCCTCCACAGAGTCCCCAGTGCCTGGGGCTTTTGGCTCTTGAGACCTGCTGGACCCGAGCTCTGCTCAGACTCTAGCTTGCTACATCACAGCTGGGAAATGGTCCTCGAGAAGGGACAGCTGTAATGAGAAGCATCCTGTGAGTGCCCCTGCCTTCAGAGTTGGCACTCTCACACTGCGCCACACCCAGTGCTGAGAAGAAGTTGCCTCATCTATTTGGTGTAGTTTGATGATTGTTTATGGTGAGCAGATTCATGGGGCACAGTCACTTCACCATGGCCAGAAAGCAAGATCCGGCTTTAGCGTTTTTTTTGTCATGAATCTCTGAAAGTGCTCTTACGCAATCATGATTGTTTAATGAATCTAGTTCCTTCACTTGTTAAACCATATTTTACCAAACTATTCTTCTCACAAGGAACATTGTGTTTTAGAATTCTGTTTTTTTCCCCCACTGAACAGTCTGTTTTCAGGAGCTAGGCGTCATGGATAACAAATGAATACATTTGCGCCTTTGGCTTTTGTTTGGTTAGTTCTATGGAAGAAATTCCCCATTGTAAATTAGTGAGTCCAACACTTATGCACAGCTTCATGGCTCTTTATATGTATCATTGTATTTCTTCCTAGCCGACTTATTTCCACTTAAATTCAACACCAATAGTTGCTTTCTTTTTTTTTTTCATATTTAGTTCACTTTATGCTGATTTCTAGTGAAAATTTAATAAACATTGTTTCTTGAACTCTGTCATATATCTTGAAAATAAAAGTTTGACTGCAGAGCAGACACTAAAATCTCTTTTTTCACATCCATTTTGTTTAATTCTGGCTTATTTTTATTGTACCTTCTCTTGGGAAATACAATGTCTTCTTTTAACTGAGTATCCTACTTATCTCATAGTTGTAGCAGAAATTGTGTCTCATAGAACTTTTGTTCATCTAGATTGAGTTCTTGTTCCACCTGTGGTCTCTCTTGCTTAGCATTATTGTTTTATGTAGTTCTGAAATCTCATTCACAAGCTCTAATAAATTGGAGATTTTTTGGTTTTGCATTTATTTTCTCACTCCCTGTCTATGTCACCTTCTTTCTGATGCCTCCAGCTGGTCCCAAGGACTGTCTGAGTAGAGCATGTATTTAGAATCACGTCTTGAGGCTCTCCTTTCTTGATGATGCAGAGTTACTACAATCCAGTTACAGAGACGGTGGGACTTTGTTCTCCCTTACCCCCAAAGAGTCAAATAAAGTGATAAAGTCACAGGCATGGGAAACTGGGCTGTTTCTCTCCCCAGCACCTTCTGTGATTTTAGACAACATCCCAACCCAGACTTGGGCCAAAACCCCAGCCTCTTCCCGTGGGGCCCTGAGTGATGTTTGTCTGCACAGCCTGGCCAGATGCCGGCCATGCCCCTCTGTTGTGACGTGGGCTGGGAGCAGCACGAAGCTATCTCAAGCCATATTCTATTAACAGATATGCTTTATTAGAACCTAACCAATGCTTGTTGTGGTCGACTGTGTTTGGTTGGCAGGATGGAGGCCTAAAATAAGACGATGCAACATTCTTAGGCCTGTTAATCGAGCCTAAAAAGGGAAGGCCACAGTTACATGATTTATCTTCCCAAAACGGCACTTTGAAAATCTCTGGGGGCCTTTAGAAAGCCTATTGCTTCTTAGCACTTTATGACCTCCCTGCAGCCTGCCTGCTGGGTCACGTTTCCTTCTGTCTCCTGGGGCCCTGCCGCAGCCTCCCGACAGGGTGGGATCCAGGCTCTGCAGCTCTGCTCAGGCCTGATCGGGTTTTGCTTGCAGACCAGACATGATACAGGCTGCTGAAAATTCTGGTCTGGGGGTCAGGGCAGCAGTGTGGCCGGGACTCAGATTTGGGATTTTCAATTCAGAGATGTGTGTTAATTTGCTGGAGTTGCCATAATCAAATATCACGAGCTGGGGGATTAAAAAAGAGAAATGTATTTGCTCTCAGTTCTGAAGGCTGGAAGTCCAGGATCAGGGGCCAGCAGAGGCGGCCCTGGCTTGCAGATGGCTACCTTCTTGTCGCTTTTGTGGTTGTCCCTCTGTGCCCACAGCCCTGGAAGCTCATCCTAATCTCCTCTTCTCATAGGGACACCAGTCAGATTGGAACAGTGCCCCCCCCCCCACATAGACTTATTTGAATTTAATAATTTTTTAAAGAACTTATCTCCAAACACAGTCACATTTTGTGGCATTGAGAGTTAGGACTTCAATGTGAATTTGGGGAGGACACTGTTGAGCCCATAACGAGATGTCACCTGAAGTTATGGGCACGGAGGATCCTGCTGAGAGAAAGGGTAAGAGGTGCCACAAACTCCACATCATGGAGATAAACAAGCACCGTGGGCTGGGAGCAGCACGAAGCTATCTCAAGCCATACTCTATTAACAGACATGCTTTATTAGACCACTAGTGTCATCTTTAAAAATGTCAAGGAAATAGTCTCTTTCCTAACTGCCTCGAACTAAGTGTCTCTGTTGGCCTATCTTCTGCTTTCAGCCTCCAGCTGGTGGGCTCAGAACTACAGAACTACCTCTCCATCATGACAGCAACAACCACAAGGGCCTGATGGGGCACCCGAGGCTCAGCTTTAGCTTTGGGGATGTAACGAGAGTGGCAGTGACCATGGAGAACCAAGAATGCACTCTGTGTAGAGTGTCAGTCACTTATTGGACCTTGTAGACTGTCCCCAAGTGGTAGAACTGACCCCATGCAGCTGGACTTCCCATATGTCAAAGCAAGCTGAAAGTAGCTCCGTTTAAAAAATCTATATTATTCCCATGTTAGAATATTAATTCAATGTTTAAAAAACATCTCCAGGAGATATTCAAAGGGCGGTCCACCGATTTCGAGCCTGACATAAAGTGAGACAAGATGGTGCACCTGCAGTAGGCACCCTGGGTAACTCACACCAGCCGAGCAAGGGGAGGCCTGCCTTCCAAACGGCAGCGGGAATTTCTCTACCTCCCATGAATTAGTTGACAACCTCATTCGGGTGCGAAACAGTCAGATGAAAGGTTAACGAGAGGCTCTACTCGGAGGAGGAACAGAAGACATTATGTGCCGGGGTCTGACGTCATTGGAAGCTGCCAGACCTCTTATAAAGGGATTTTTTTGTCCAGATCACTCAGGCCTGAATTGAATCAAGCCTCTGGACCTGTTCTCCAGCCTACAGGAAACTCAAAGGTTAGAGGAACCCACAGCAGACAAGGATGTGCTCAATCACAACCAGAATCCGGGGAATTCTGCAGGACAATGGCCTGAGGTTTTCAGGGGTAAAAAAGGAGGAAAGTTTTAGATTAAAAGAGATTTTAAAAGATTTAAAAGAGATTTAAAAGATTTTTCAACTAAAATCAGTACCATATTTGGATCCTGATTCGAATATTCTGTTTTATACTTTTGAGACCGTTGGAGAAATTTGGATGTTGGCCGTGCATTAGCAGGACATTAAGGAGTCACTTAATTTTGCTGGAAGTGATGATTTTGCAGTGCTGTATTTTTAAGGGCCTTATCTGCTCAAGACATAAACAGAAGTATGTGTGATTGAAATGTTATTGAGCTGAATTGAATTTGGGACAAGATAAAAAAAGGGAAGAGGGGGCAGATAAAATAAGATTAGCAGAATGTAGATAATTATGGATAATTATGATGGATACTTATAAAGAGGCATCATTGTATCAGTCTCTCTACTTTTATGGCACATAGCTTGAACATCCCTAGTACACAAATTTAAAATCTGTAATGCTCCAAAATCTGTAACTTTTTGAGTATTAATACATAGACCCAAGTGGAAAATTCCACACCTGATCTCACACAACAAACTGCCATCCAAATGCAAGT
Organism: Marmota marmota marmota; assembly: GCF_001458135.2. NCBI lineage: Eukaryota > Metazoa > Chordata > Mammalia > Rodentia > Sciuridae > Marmota > Marmota marmota. The sequence goes on along the minus strand of NW_025999900.1, from coordinate 60,337,341 downwards.
GTGGAAAATCACCCCAAGCTATGTGTACAGAGCAAATATGGAACACGAATGAGTTTCCTTTCGGACGTGGCTCCCATCCCCAAGATGTCTCCTATGTAGATGCAAATACTCCAGATTCCAGAAAAAACCTGAAACACTTCTGGTCCTAGGGATTTTAGATAAGGGACACTTGACCTGTATTTTTAGCATTCTACAATTAAAGCAAGAAAAACCTCCAGCCCAGAGCCTGGGTAGAGCAAGGGGTCCTTGCAGAGATCCCAGGAGGCCACCCCTCTGCCCAGCCCTGCCCTGGACACCATGCTATGATGTGTGGCCATGGGGCGGGCGCCTTATTCTATCTCCCATCCCTTCTTTCAGCAGATGCTGATTGGGCATCTCCTGTTTGGAGCAGGAGGGGCTCAGTAAAAACAACAACAAAACAGATGCCACCAAGAAATGTCTCTTTTCTAACTTTCTTGGAAGCAGCTTCCCCTGTTTCCGAGAGTTTGGGGCGATACCAGCCAGTGAGCTGGGTCCTCCTAGCTAACAGGTGAGCGCTGGGAGGCAGGGGCCTTGTCTTATTCTTATGTGCTCTGTGTGGCTTCAGAGCAACGTTGTCACTTACACAGAGCCTACTGGGTCCCAGGCATGGTGCTACATACTTATCTACATTCTTTAACAATTTGATATTTTGTTTTTCATGGTTTTTTTGGCATGAATTTGGATTTTTAAAAAATGTTGCATTAAAATAGACTTCATCTTGACCTCTGCAGCCTGATAGCTGCCAAAAGGCACCCCTGACACTCATGAGGACTAGGTTAGCCCCTGGCTCAGTCCCTGGCTCAACGTCACCTCACCCTGGCCCTGCAGATAGGTCTCATCTGTAACTGCTATTCTGTTGGAATGTTCTGAAACCTCGTTAGCCTGGTAAGTCAAAGCAAGACGAAGGATTCTTCAGGGAGGTCACTGGGGGCCATGGGAGACCTGCAGTTCTCCCCAAGCCCTTGTTCTGTGTCTTACTTAACCTACCGTCAGGGGCTGGGGAGAACAAGCAGGGCCAGTGAGTGACAGCCCTGAGGGGGCCACTTCATCTGGCATTTCTTTGGTCATCCTCAGCTTGTGTTCCCAGCTCCAGTGAGCAGCCTGATGGAGTTTTGTGATGGGATCCTGAAGGAGCTACCCAGGGACAACCAGCAGACTCTGACCAGATTGGCACCCCCTTTCCTTTTCTTTCTTTAAAATCCTGAACAACGAATCACGCGGGGTTCTTCTCCCCTACGTGCTTGGAAACTGCTTGTTTCTCACAGATTCAGAGACCACGCACGCGACTGCCACCCTCTTCCTTCCCGACAGAGGGAAGCCCATGTCTGCATGATTCAAGCCAGAAACTACCTCCATACTTAGAGACACGGAGCCCAAGTGGGTCTGGGGGGGCTTGTTTATCCTCAAACTGAAAAGATAAGCAGACTCGCTGACACAGAACAGGGGGCACTTCCCCACGCTGACGTCCTCCCCGGGAGCTGTTTTCCCGAGATGTTCTTGAATTAATAACGGCACCGGCTTTCCTGCGGGGAAAGCAGTGGTCTTCTATAAAGGGCCCCCGTTGTTTCCAAGTCACCCACATAGGAGCTGTCTCTGTGCCATCTCAAATGAGGAGAAAATGAAAAGTAAGACTTGTGCAGGAAGCTCTCGATACCCTGCCCAGCACACAGTAGGCCCTCAGGAAGCATCTTTCAGCTGGTCGGCTACGTCATCATCTGGTATCACACATTGGTCAGAGGCTCAGAGATTCTGTGGAAGATCCGCTTCTCCCTCCTAACTTTCCAGACTCTTCCCTGAGATGTCCTGACTTCCGTGATTGTTTGTAGCTTAAAGCTTTGCTCCTTCCCAAGTGCCATTAACACTCGGCCCCAGAGGCAGCTCTGAGAGCAGGGGGCGTCAGGACTCATTTTTCTGGGCTTGCTGTGTCTTGCTGCTGTGCCTGGTGCTGTGGAGTCTTTAGGGTCCAGTCTTTGGGGTATAGTCCTCGGGGTCCTTTGTGCTCCCACACTCAGAGGGCAGCAAGCACCCGGAAATGTGCTTTGACCAAGCTGCTGAGAGAGGGCACTCTCGCCCCTTCAGTGTTGAGCTCTGGATCTGGCACACAGTAGGTGCTCCATAAAGCTCATTCCATGGAAGACCAAACCAATGATTTTTCAGGAACAAATTGAAAAGCATTCTGACCTCTGGGAATGGCCACATTGGGCCAGAAAAAGAGGTTTGAGAAGCTTCCAGCTAGACCCGCTTCTCACATACTTGCTTCCAAATGTGAATTTCTCCTCTTTTGACTCAGCACCCATCGGTGCCAGAGCAGAGCAAGCTGCTTGCTGCTGAGTCCCCGAAGGCCTTTCTGAAGCCAGCACCCAGCTCCCAGAGGAATACCAAGGAGCTGGAAAACCTGTGGCTCTGGTGGCTGGAGGCCCCTTGCCTCTCGGCCGCCTCCCCACCTTCGGCACTGGGTCAGGGGAGAGCACGCCCGCCGGCCGGTGCTGGGTATTTCCTTGGAGCCGGGCAGCTGAACTGCGGAGTCAGACCCATTCTGCAAGCATCCCAGGGAGCAGGAGTGCATCCTCCCCACTCACAGACGGAGCGAACCCGGGTGTGGTGCTGGCCAGTGTGAGTGCAGCTCAAGGGGCAGAGCTGGATTCAGGCTCCTGAAGCTTGCACCTGCCTTCCAGGCCCTTCCACAACAGGCTGCGTGATGTCAGCAGGAAGTCACTTCTGTCCTCCTCTGAGGGCCAATCCCAAGCCAGGCAGGGTCTGTGGGCACCATGTGGCCACAAGGTGGGTCCTGGTAGGACCTCCATTGATAGCACAAGGGAGGGCCCAAGGTCATCCGGCTGGTGCTCAGGACCGGGCTCCAACTTGGGGGCAGGCTCAGTGGCCCCACAGGTCTCTTGCTGCATCTGTCCAGCCGTGGCCTGATCTTGGCATAGACCACGGGGGGCTCTCTGCCCCATGTCTTGTCTCTCTGCCCCATGTCTTGTCTCTTCAGTTATCCCACCCGTCGTCCCCCATCACCACAGCCTGACCTGCTTTTCAAGATCCCAGATCTACGCCTGCCAGCGCCCATGCACGTCAACCCCTCCTGGGAGATGCGCTGGTTCCAAAGGCCAGACCTGGTCTAGAAAGCTGCTTATCTTGGAAACCCTTCATGTGAATGCCTCCTTGGTTGTTAAAGTCCATCTCTACTTAAGTTGGTGGATTAAGCACCTGCCCTGGGTCAGGCGCTGTTGGACGTGTCGGTGGGTGCAGCTGGAGCACCGGGGAGAGCCACCTTTTGGCCTAAGGAAGAGCGACCCTGACTCTGCAGATGCCCTGGTCCTAGACCATGAATGTCCCGTGCTCAGTGGACCCGTCGTGCTGCTGACAAGGGGTGGGGCCTGAATTCCGACCCACGTCTGTCTGCTGTTTCCCACGGTGGACATGAGCACATGAATGAAGGTAGGCACGGGGCGGCATGAGGGGGGACTGGCCGGGTTGAAATGGGACCATTGGGTCCAGCTATTCTGGGAACCCTCAAAGTATGGCTAAAAGATTCACAGGAATTGGAACCTGAGTCGGGAGGGCCAGACTTGGCTCAGTGGCTGTGTGACCTGGGACAAGGCACCTCACCTTCCCACCTGTGCGACTGGAGGGTAGTGTCGCCGCGAGGACAAAGCCAGGGTTATGCGAAGTCCTTGCCCTTCCCCGTGCTGTTTCCATGTGTAAGTCCTGGGAGGGGCAGGGAGGCTAGTCCTGTGCCAGGACGAGGGTGTAGGTGGCCCTCCTCTGGGACCCCTCCACACATGGCTGACACTCGTTGACACTCCTGAGCTCTGAGGACTTGGTGCCGGCAGCAGCCCTATGAGAAAGTGCTGCTGGAGAAGCAGAGGGTTGGAGACTGAGAGACACGTCCGTGGACACAGGGCTGACGGCAAGAGGCAGGGGCTGGGTGTGGGGTCCCACAGCTGCACCTCTGCCCTCACCACCTGCTGGGGGCTGGGCTTGAGCCTGGGGTGTGGGCGAAGGGGCACTGCAAACTGGCAGGCGGAGCTTCGATCCCTGTCTGTTCTCAAACTGCTCACAGAGCAGGGCACCTCCTGGGTCCAGGCAGCCGTGGCCTTCCGAGCAGAGGAATAACTAGCAGAGGGACCGGGAGAGGACGGGGCTGAGGTGGTGCTACGCAGAGACGTGGCACCCTGGGGTGTCCCCATGAAGTCTGCCTCGAGGGAAGGAACACGATGGGGCCTGGGAGGGTGCCCTTGAGGAGATGGAGGGTGTGACGCCAGCTCAGGGTGCTGCTGAGTCCACAGAGGACAGAGGTTGCCTCTTGTCAGGTGGCTCCGAGGCAGGCACGCCCCTCCCACGGCGTTGGAGGCTGGAAGTCCCAGGTACAGGTGCGGCCATTTCTGCATCTGGCCAGGGCCCACTCCTGCCTTCAGAGGGCTGCTTCTCACTCTGCTCAGATGGTGGCAGAGGGTGCCGTCCCTGGAAAGTGGTTTGTCCCTCCAAAACCCATTGAAATCTGGTCCCCCTGTAACCGTGCTGAGTGGTGAGGGCTCATCATGGTCACGCCCTCCTGAGTGGCTATTCTTCTGGGAGCAGGTCAGTTCTCAGGGAAGCCCCTGAGCTCCTGAGGGTCGGTTATTGTAAGTGAGCCCAGCTCCACATGCTCGTGTGTTCCACAGGCACCTGGTTACCTTCCGCCTTCCTGCCGGGCTGGGGCCTCACCAGGCCTGAGCCCGATGTGGTCACTGAATCTTGGAGCCAGCCTCTGGAAGGGTGAAACTTCTTTCCTGAATAAGTTACCCAGTCTCAGGTGTTCTGTTGTAGTGACGGGAAATATAGCGGTGTCAGGGGCGGTGGGGTGGGAGCCCTGGATATCTTCTTATAAGGATGCTAATCCCATAGGGTCAGCCTGTACTCCAGGACTTCATGTAACCTCGATCACGCCTTATTTCAAAGACCCCACAGAGGGAGGTAGGGCTTCGATATGTGGGTGATGTGAGGATACCATTGAGTCCATAGCAGGAGAGGGTTGGGGATGGAGGCGGACACAGGGGACTTGGCAGAGGGGCGAAGGCTCCCTGGAATCCGCTGGGGAGAGTCCCTCCTGGGACCCACAGCCTGCCTCCCTCTCTTTATCTACTGAGCGAGGCTCTTCTCTTCCTCAGCACTGCTGTTACGAGAATGAGAAAATGTAGCTACCGGGCCCTGCACGCAGTAGGTGCTTCTGTTATTTTCTAGATAGAGCAGGCTGTTTCTCACTCTTGGAAACTGCTGGTGGGAGGGACACTGAATCTCAGAGTCCCTCAAGGTGCCTGCAGCTCTCCCGGGTGCTTCTTGTGGACTCAGGCTGCCGAGGGGAGAAGCTCAAGTGCCTGTTGGGGCATGGGGGTTGCGATGCCAACATCCATGCCAACGCAGGAGTTAGACCATTCTGCACCTGTCGTGGGTGAGCCTGGTGAGAGCAGCCTGGCTGGCTCAGACCAGTCACCTCACCCAACCAACTCCCAGACCAGGGGCTCAGGGACACCGTCCTGGGCTGGGGCCATGGCTCGGTGGTGGGGCGCTTGCCTGGCATGCATAAGGTCCTGGGCTCCATCTCCAGCCCTGTGAAAATGTCAAAATAAAATGCAATGGTTGTGGTTTGAAGCCACTATGTTTTAAGTGTGTGTGTGTGTGTGTGTGTGTGTGTTGGGCCCAGTGGGAGTTCAGTGACCACGCTGAGTGAAATGAGGGCAGGCGTATTCTGCAAAAGCTAAAGGTCTGGGCAGACTCGAGGGAGTCCCGTTGTCACCTGGATGACGATGTCTGTGCTGGCCTTGAGGTGCCCGGCATGGGGCGTGCTCTCTCGCCTTGTTCTTTCTTTGAATGTTTCATTGTACAGGTGTGAAAGTCCCATGGGCCGCCCAAGTGTGCATCTCTGGGAACATCTGCAACACTGAGGCCTTTGCCCGTGACCTCTCCCTGGGAGGGGATCCCTGTGCCTTCAGTGGGTGGCTGTGACCTAGGGAGAAGGTCTAGGGGTGTTCATCTTCTAGATGGTGCTGCACACACTTACTCTCCACAGTGCATCTCACTCCCACCTGCCTGGGGGGACCTCAGTGCCCCCCATCTCCCTCTTTGAAGTGCCACCTCACCTTCCTGGATCACAGACACCATGCCACTCTGTGGCTATTTCGAGTCATGCTGTAGTCAAAGTTCTAGTGTTGTCTTCTGTGCACTGGTGTGGGGGTGTCTCCAGGGTGGGGACCCGGAGGACTTCCTGGGTGAAGGGGCTGTATGGCCAAGGGAAGGTCTCAGCGCTCTCACACCTGCCCTCCAAGGGGACTCTGTTTGACTGACTGCCCACTGTCCCATACCCTCTGCAGTACAGGATGCTGCCCTCCTTCCCTCTGGCCGCATCTCCCAGGCATGGGAGGAAGCCCCCGGGGCCAACGGTAGAGGCGGCCGTTATCTCCCTGATATTCATCGGGTGCCCCAAGTGGATTATTAATACCCATGGGGGAGGGGAAACTGAGTCACCACGGTGACAACACTAGTCCAGCAAGGCACGGCTCCTCGCTGGCATGAGTGGCACAAGGGTGATTTGCAGTTTCATGACCATGTTTTTACTGCTGCTGTCTGTCCCCTCATCTGGAAGAGGCAGGATCTGCACTGCTGTGTACCCCCTTTGTCCGCAGGGTCAGCGTACACTCCTCCGTCTGCTGGATGGAAATCTGCTGAACACCTGCCTTATGTCTGGCACAGGAGGACTGAGGATTCAAGGCGCCTTGACCTCTTGGAGCCTGTGACCTAGCGGGAAGGTGAATAATCTATTGTTAGAGGGCTGAGGACCGAAAAGACACAGGAGTCATGACCCTAGCAAAGCAGCTCAGGGACCCCGGGCAGCCCAGTGCCACCAACCAGATGGAGGAGGCCGCTGGGCAGACGTCACCGTGGGGAGGACCCTGAGGCTGGGCAGGACACACAGGAAATGAGGCAGCCCGTGGGGGAAGGCTGGCCAGAGACTGAGGGCTACGAGGGTCTCACAGGACCTGGGAGTCCCCTGGACACAGGGCTTTCTGTACACAAACTGAGAAAGTTCTCTGAAAACCAGGATGAATGGGTCATCCTGGAGCCGGGTCACTGGGTGGAGCCACCTGGAGAGGGGACAAGCTGTAGCCAGGTTCAGAAGGGTGACGGGGCTGAGCCAGCTGAGGGCAGTGCTGTGGATGGGCGACTGTCCCTGGGTGATCTGTGACTTAGGGGACCATCTGGCCTGTGGGCCACTGATGCCAGCCTGAGATTAGCCTGAGCTGCACTGGTCACTGCCCTGGAAGCCCGTGATGTAAACCCTGGTGTGGAAATAGTGACGCCAGTGGCCTCCTGGCCTTCTCCATGGGTCAGCAACTCTGGAAGAGACCAGGTGACGCAATCGCTGGGCTCCCTGTGGCCTCCTTCCCTTCCTCACAAGGTCATAGGTCACCCTTCATCTTCCCTGGGACTTCCGGGGTGTGGCAGGGGGGCAGCTACCCACCCGACAGGAGAGGCAGGAGGGGAGGGCGGAGTTAGGAGTCCCACGGTGAACTGTGGGGGGAGCTCTGAGCATGCCCTGACCCCTCCCAGGGGACCTCATAGCCACCCCTGATGAAGGTGTCCAAGCATGGGCCCTGCACCTTAAAACAACAAAACGTTCATCTTTCAGTTTCAGAAAAGGGAGCCCCAAATCAGGGTTGCTGGGCTAGGGTCTCAAGGTCAGCAGGGCTGGCCCCCGCTGAGGCTCCAGGGAGAAGGTGGCTCTGGTCCCTTCCTTGCACCACTCCGACCTCTGCTTCTGTGGCCACATCCGCTCACCTTGCCCCCCTGGCCATGTCTGCTCACCCTGCCCTCCTGCCTTCTCCTCGTTAGGACCCCTGTGTTTCCACTAGGCCCCTCTGGAAGGTCCAGGGTCACCTCCCCACCCCAATCCATAACTGAGGCACACCACACAGTCCCTTTGGCACGGAAGGCAGCAGATTCCCAGGCTCCAGGGGTTAGGACGCGGGCACCCTGGACAGCCTTCATTCAGCCCGGCACTCCTGCTCCTGTTCCTGTTTTATAGACGAGGGAGACCGGGGCTGGGAGAGTATCCAAGGTCAGGGCCAGGATGGGAGAGTATCCAAGGTCAGGGCCAGGTTGGGAGTGGAAGTCCAGGCCCTGGAGGGCACAGTCCTAGCTCACATGGTTCATAGGCACCTTTACAAGACCAGTGAGAGGGGCCCCTTTCTTTGGGAAGTGGTGGCCGATGCCAGGCTTGGGTGTGGCAGGGCTGGACGTCAGCCCCAGATGACACCTAGGCTGGACACCTCTGTGCAGCTGTAAGTGGCCTCCCCCTGGGGTCCCTTTTACCAGGGCTAACGGGTGGGCTTTGGGGGAGCAGATGGGTGGATGGGACGAATGGAGGTGGGCTGCCTCCCTGGGCCAGTTGTGCACAGAACTGCCCCCTCCTATGTGCCCCGGGCAGCTGCTCCCAAGATGACGAAGAGGAAGGACAGCACGAGGGTCCCTCCTCCCCGGCCAGGCGGAACCTCTACCTTTCAGGAAGAGCCAACTCTCAAGCTCACCTTCAAGATGGTCGTTGGCGAACTTTTTCTGTAGCATGACCTAGCAGCCACTCACCCTCAATGACCACTATGGCAAGACTTCAGTAGCTGTGGACAATATGTTAATGAGCCTTGTGGCTGTGTTCCCTCCCAGGACCACCACCAAGGGGAAGGTTAGGAAGAACTGTGAGGCAGAGCAGGCCCTGCCCGACTTGTCCAGCCAGAAGGTACTGGGTTCTACTGGGAGGCAGGGCCTCTCTGATGCGCAGCGGCCCAGCCCCTAGAATGGTGAGAGTTGTGGGGGTCCAGGAGCGGGCGTGTGTGCAGGGCCAGCTGCCGACGTCACCGCAGTGAGTCCCTGAGATGCTCCAACCTCGCTTCCTCTGTGCAGTGCCGTGTGCAAAGCCAAGGTGGGGAGGGCTTTGGAGAAGGTCGTGAATCTTCCCTGAGCCACAGCAAGTCAGATACTAGCTGGCAGATCACCAATCTCACCCCTCGGCCCTCTCCAGACAGGTGCTCTTCAAATCCAGGGTTACAGGCCCAGCTCCTACAGGGCAGGCAGGGAGGGTCAGACTAACACCATCTGCTGTGGGACAATCTGGAGTCTGTCTTTAACTCATGCTGGGCCTGGGCAACTGTGCAAGTGGAGAACATGTTCATTTGTCAAAATGTGTCCGAGGTGTGAGTCGGCTAATGAGTCCTGGAGCAAGATACACCCCAGCCCCCCCCCCCCTGCCCCGTCCTGGGTGAATGCACCTCCACTGCAGCCTGGAAGGAGGTTGGACCCCACATGGCCTTCCTGGACTGCCTTGCGGTTACTTCTGGTTCAGCTCGGCTGGCCTACAGTGGCACAGTCATTTGGTCAAATGCCAGTGTGCATCTTGCTGGGAAAGTACTTTTTAGATGTGACTGATATTTAAATCAGCAGGTCATCCGACACACTGTGCGTGGGCCTCATCCAATCAGTTGAAGGCCTTGGGAACAAGACAGGGGTAGACTCTTCCCAGGAAAGGAAGGGACTCTCAAGACCCAAACATGGAGACCTGGCCTGAGTTTCCAGCTTGCTGCCCCAGGACTGGACATAGACGGCAACACCAACTCTACCTGAATGTCTAGCCTGCTGACCTTAAAAACTTCATACACACTAGGCCCCATTATTGCATGTGCTAATTCCTTATAATAAATCTCTCTTTCTCTCTCCCCAAACACATGCAAGCAAGTGAGTTCACACACATGTGCACACATACAGAGCTGGCCCTCAATAACCACAGGGGTTGGTTCCAAAACCAATTCTTGGGTACTCAAGTTCCTTACATAAAATGGCATAGTATTTGCATATGACCTACACATATCCTCACATATACATTATTTTTAAAATTTTTTATTATTTTAAATATTGATTATAATTTGGTACTGGGGATTGAACCCAGGGGTGAGTTACCTCTGAGCTACCTCCCTTGCCCTTTTTAGTTTTAATTTTGAGACAGGGTCTCACTAAGTTGCTGAGGCTAGCCTTAAACTTGTGATCCTCCTGCCTCAGCCTCCTGAGTTTCTGGGATTATAGGCTTGTACCATCACGCCCGGCTTCTCACCTATACTTTAGACCATCTCTAGATTCCTCATGATGCCTGATACAATGAAAATGTCGTGCAAAGAGTTGTTTTACTCTTTTGTTTAGGGAATAATGACAAGAAAAGCCAGTGTATGTTGAGATGTGATTTGCGGGGGGCGGTGGGGGGGGTGGATATTTTTACCTGTGGTTGATGGAATCCTCCAATGTGGAATCTGCAGATACTGAGGGCTGTGTGTGTGTGTGTGTGTGTGTGTGTGTATGTGCACTCACATGTGCACTAGCATTTCTGTGTCTTTTATGAACTCGAATGCAGGCACTAGGGCTTCTATGCTGGACCTGGTCCCCAGGGAGTGGGCCCCGGCCCAGCTCTGCCCCCCTTTTCTTCCCACCCTTTGTTTGCTTATCCCAGCCCCATTCACTGTCCTCTCCAGCTCATAAACACTGCTCCTTGGTGCCACCCTGGTGCCAAAGGCTGTGGATGCCTATGACATTGAGCTTTCAAAAGAGTCCACAGGCCTAGGGGAAGGCCCGTGTCTAGGTCTAGAAGGCAAAGGCAGACCTGGGTGGACATGTCCTCTTGGCCCCTGGAGCCCCTGGCCTTATAGGAAGGAGCACGTGAAAAAGAGAGAGAAGGACCTTCTAAAGCAAGGCCCAGGGCAGAGCCACGGTCCTGGTGTAGCCTCGTGAGTGCGTGTGCGTTTACAGTGGCGCCAGCCTCAGCTCCAGCCCTCGCTCCCCACCCCGTGGCCAGGTGGCCGCCACGCGGATCTCTCCATCTCTCTGTTTTGTCAGGAACTGGAAGCCGACAGTTCCCCGTGCTGTCCTGTTGGGGCAGGCTGGAGGGCTCTGGGTGTCCTGAGAACGCGGGGCTTGCTGACCCGATTCCTGGGTTCGTGGTGTCGTGACCTTGTGGAAATCGGTTGAACTGTTAGATATGACGTGTGCATTTTTCTGTCTCTGTGTCACACTCCAATAAAAAGCTTAATGGAAACCAACCAGAGCCATGGCCAAGCCCACGGAAGACGACTGAGGCCCGGGTTGGCGGTGGGCGGTGTTTGGACCCTGGCTCTGAAGGTCAGGTTGGCGTTTCCTCTGGGGACCTGGCAGGGCGCCCCGAGGAGCTGTGGGTTAATTTCCTCTCTCCTCTGTGGTTCAGGGCGCTCCCTGAGTGGGATCATCATCTCCTGAAAGGCACAGGGTACCTCAGAGCTCTGACTGGTCTTTCCTGTGGCCCCAGCCGCATCAGTCAGGGAGGGGACCCGGGCAGACCTTGCAGTTCTCCACAGTCGGTGGCAGTAATGTCCCTGAAACCTCCAGGCCCCTTGGGCTGCCGGGTCTCCTCCCATTCCTGACATCACACTGCCCCCTGCTGGGACAACTGACAACTCATCTTGGGCCCAGGGGACAATGAGGGGTAATGAATTAAATCCCACAGTCTCTGGAGCAAGGCAGGATTTTGAAGGAGAGCCAGGAATTGAGCGTGGGCAGCCCTCACCCGTGGCAGAAGGGAACCGCCCGAGGAGGTGGGACAGGGAGCTGCGGCCCTCGAACAAGGCTCCTCCGCCGGCAGCCCCAGCTCCTCACCACCCCGACCCTGCAGGCTGAGGGGCGCAGGGGAGCCAGGGTGCCCATCCCCAGAAGTGTCTGGTCCCATCCGTGTGACTCGCAGGTGATATCACAGCACCCTGTGCCACAGGTGACCTGTCAGTCACCCTGCTTCCCACCTGGGTCACTCAATAATGTGCCTGCACCCACTCCTCATCCCCCAAACAAAAGCAGCCCTAAGGAGGCTGGAAGGAGGAGAAAGTCAGATTCGAAAGAACCCTAGTGAGTGGCTTGAAAACAAGCATTCTTTATTATTACTATTATTATTATTATCATTTTCTGTGGTGCTGGGGATGGAATCCAGGCCTCTAGTACTGAGGGCACCTCGATCTTTTTACTTTATTTTGAAACAGTGTCCTACTCAGTTACTGAGGCTGGCCTTGAACTTGGGATCCTCCTGCCTCAGCCTCCCTTGCTGGGATTCCTGGCCTGTACCACTGTGTTGGTCAACAAGCACCGACTTGACCAGGAGGGGCCACAAGCAGTGCTCAGAAGCTGTGGCATTGGGGCTGTGACTTCCTGCTGCACATTCACCCTCTGCAAGACTCTTTGGGATAGACAGGTGACAGCCTTCATCCTAGGACCTACACCATCAGTTCACAAAGCAAGAAACTGGACAGACAAGGTTAAGGTCAGAGGGAGTGGTGAGTCTGCAGAGGCTGCTGTCGGCGGTGTCCACCTGTTCTCTTGGTCACAGAGTTCCCTTCAGCTGCTCTTGATGTCTGGCTGGTGAAGACGTACTTGGTGACAACCTCAGGCATCCAATCAGTCAGTGGAGGGAGGGCAGGACAGCCTGGGTTCTGGAATCTAGAACAACAGTGTTTGAAGCCCACCCTATCATTCACTGCCTGTGTGACACTGGACTGGTCACTTAGACTCTCTGAGCTTCTGTTTTCCCATCTTAAAGTGGCGATGCCTGTGTCTAGCTCTCAGGGAAGCTGTGTTGATGGCTCTAGATGTGAAACAGACCTGGGAGAGGGGTTCACATGTGCTTTTGTAAGAAGTGTTTCTGGGGAGACTGGGGCGTTGGGAACAGGCCTGGAAGGGTGCGAATAGAGCAAGGGCAGCAGATTCAGACGAAGCTTGCAGGGGGCAGCCTGAGCTTGACCCTCAGGGACCATGGGTGTAGGCTGTGACACCCTGTTGGCTGTGCAGAAGCTTTCAGACTCGGCCCCTGTCAGTGGGTGGAGCCTCTTCCTCGAGGCAGGTACTGCAGTTAGAGGTGCAAAGCTCACTGCAGCAGGGGCAGGTGCCCCCAAATGTACTTGGAAGAGTGCCCCCGCCCCCGCAGGTCCTTGTATTGAAGGCTTGGCTCCAGGCTGACACTTGTGAGGCGGAGCCTAGTAGGAGGTCCTTGGGTCATGGGGGAGTGTCCTGAGGAGGCGATGGGCCCCAGGACATCCTCTTTGTTTTTCTGCTTCCTGGCTGTGAGGTTCACAGCTTCTTCCGCCATGTGCTCCTGCCATGAGGTGCTGTCCTTTCCAGAGGCCAAAGCTCAGGGCCCCCCAGTCTTATACTGGAACCTCCAGAACTGTGAGCCGAATAACCTTTTTTAGTTTATAAGCTTTTTGCCTCAGGTAATTCACTATAGTAATGTGAAGCTGACCCATACATCCTCCAGGGGAATCTGGTCAGAGAACTGCAGGGGCCACTACACAATCAAGTGAGAAAATGTATATGATGTGTATTAGTCAGCTTGGGCTGCTGTAACAGAGCACCAGGGACCTGGTGGCTTAGAAACAACAGAAATTTACTTCTCCTGGCTTCCAGGCTGGAAGTCTGAGATCATGGTGCCAGCATGGTTGGTACTGGTGACACCCTCTTCTAGGCTGCAGGCTGCTGCCCTTTCACGATGTCTTCACATAGCAGAGAGAGGGAGGGGGCTCCTTGGGGCCTCTTTTATAAGGGCACTCATCTCATTCATGAGGGTTCATCCCTCATAAATGATACCATGAGCCCAGGGATCATGATTTTGACATATGGATTTGGTGGGGTGGGGCACAAATATCAGTCCATTGTGTGAAAGATTGCAAACTATAAAGTGCTGTGCATAACGGTGGTTATGTTGAAAGGATAAAAGAAACTGAAGTTAAAATGTAAAGGACCAGGTATTGTAAAGCTTCTAAGCTGCACACAAAACCTGAAATTCCTGTGGCAGTTAAGATAATTCCCGGAACTGCCCATTAGATGTGTGTCGAAATCCCCCCCTTGACCACCTAGTTGCTTAATGACCCGGACCCGTGCAGCTCAGCACATACGCACCCCGGGGCCTAAACCAATCAATTTGAATGTATACCCCACCTTAGGACTGACCTGTCACCCCTGCCCGACCTGTTCCCGCCAATGAATGTACTAATCATGTTTGAGAGTTGTTGTTTGATTTTCCCGCTTTGTATGATGATTTGTTAAAGGGGACTATGACGTGTGTAAAGTCCCTGCCCTCTCTAAAAAATGTATATAAACCCTGCACAAGTTGTTCTCGGGGCTCTTGGCCGCTCTCCCTTCTTGAGTGAGCACGGAGCCCCAGCGCGCTGGATCTTCAATAAACCCCCTTTTGCTGTTGCAAGAGACGGTCTCTTGGTGGTCTCTTCCTCCATCATTCGCAGGTCCCTTACAATGTTAGGCTCCCCAAAAGGACAATACATAGGGCTGTCCTGGGGCTGCTCTTTCCCTAACCCCACCTACAACTCTACCAACATGGAACAGAAAGAAGGAGAGAATTGGATACATTCTAATTATTTGGGGGACAGGACCAAGCTGTCCTGGCCGGGTCCTGGGTTCCAGGACTCATTGGTGGGAAGCACCTGACCCATCAGCTAGAAAAGCTGACACTTTGGGTGGATAGACTCAAGGTGCAGACTGGCAGGAGCAAGAGAAGCCAGGTGACAGCAGGGTACAGTGAGGTGGCAGCAGAGTCCAAGGGGTTACAATGAACAGGATGGGCCCCTGCAGCCCCTCAACTTGAAACGGGCCCTTTCCCATGAGGTTATGGTATCAACCAAGACTCTTTCATTTCCAGGGGCAGAAATCCAGCTCAAACTGGTTCAGCCATGCAGGGAATTGACCAGCTCTCAGAGTAGGCCGTGGGGCATGGCTTGACTGAAGGACCAGCTGGACCCACCAGGAACCAAGCTCTTTCCCTCGTGGTCTTGGTGCCTCTATGGCTCCATTCTTAGTGGCTCTTTTGCAGTGGCAAGATGGCGGCCACCACGCAGGCCCACATCCTGTGCTTCCCATCCAGCAGAAAGGCAGCCCCTGGGGGTGCTCACAAGTCAGAGTGTCCCTTCTGCTTCCACCTGTCACAGAGTCATCTCCGACCCAGTCGCTGGGGCCAGGGGAACTAGATCGTCACAGCTCAACAGCTTGGAACCATGTATCCACCCTGTGCATATCCCAGGATTCAGGCCACTCACCCTGGGTGGACAGAGTCTGCAGACTAGGGGTGTGGCCTCCCAGAGAAGGTGGGTGCTGCCCCAAATGAGTGACAGGAAACTGGTGTCAGACCAGCTCACACGTCTTAACCATCACCTGACCCTGGGCCCCTGCAGAAGCCACACAGGGGACACCCTGTCCACTTAGAAGAGGGTCCAACAAAGCACAGGGCACCCCTGGGCCTTCACCAAGGTGGCCATCCCCGGGCTGTCACTCACGTGTAGACCACAGCTGGTGTCCTTGGAAGCTTAGCCCCACGGAGCACAGGACCCATAGCTCCCACCACAACAAGCCCTTGCCTCCAGCCCCGGGCTCACTTTGGCCCCCCGTCATGCACCTCCCTGCTGGATGGCACTTTCTGGTCCTGTTCTTTCCTTCTTCTTGTCCACCTTTTGCAGGTCTGTGGCTCTCCATCGGCCCAGTTTGCAGGACAGCGCCTGGCTGAAGGCTGTTTACTGAAGAGCGAGTCAAGGGCCTTCAGTTCTCCCCCTGGCTTCTGCCACCCCAGGGCTTCTTCCACGGTCACACCTCACACCCTGGCTCTTGAGCTGCTCCTCTGTCCACTCCACACCCCAAGACAAGGAATAGGTGCCCTGCCTGGTGGGAGCACCTGTCCCAAGGCTGGGATGTGGGATTGAGGGCACTTACAGAGCCTAAGCCAGCACCCCCAGCACCCCAGCACCCCAGCACCCCCAGCACACCTAGCCTCCCCATCTCCCCAGCAACCCCAGCATCAGCGTGAGCTACTGAACCGGGGTCACTCCAGTGAATTTGAGGTGACACGAAATGACCACACAGACACGGAAAACACCTTTTCTGAGCGTCAGGACGGCTTCCCCTCCTCCCGCTGCAGGCTCCCACAGGGGGCAGGAGAAAAACACGGAGGCTGGGGAGAGACAGGGAGCACTTCTGAGGCTCGGCTTTTGTTATTGGGGGAGGGGGGGCATTCCATGGAACATTCTATCCCCGAAAGGACAAAGGGTAGGGTTACGACACACAGGTGGGCGTGACTCAACCCCATCAGGTGACACCCACTCCCAGGGCTGCGCCTTTCTGTCCGAGCAGAGGCAGGTCCACATGCACTGCAGTGGGTGCAGTGTCGGTCCAGCACCTCCTGGCTCAGGTCTTAAAGATGCGTGCCTAGCTCCTGTTCAGGGGCGGCCCCCGATGATCCCCAGCAGCCCCAGCGTCCCTAACATGACGGCTGCTGGTTGCCGTGGTAGTTAATGTTATTTGTGTTGTTTGCAGAAAAGGCGCCGGCAGCCTGGCTCGGGTAGATGTATTCATCATGGGGCCAGCTCGCTGCCCGCCAGCCCAGCACTCTGCAGGACCAGAGTCATGAGAGGCCAGGTGGAAAATCCCCAGGGGGCGGGCTTTGGAGACCACATATTGGGCAGCCATGTGGCTAGGCGGCCTGGCCAGGGCCACTGGGGGGCCCATCGTGGTCCTAGGGTCCTGTCCTTTCCCTTGCCCACCCACCTCCAGCCCCAGAGGCCTGGCAGCTCAGGGCAGCTGGAGCCTGGAGGGTCCTGCTCCCTTCTCGGTCCCCTTACCCCAGCTCCTATTTCTTTCATTCTTGGCTCAAGTGTGGAAGCCTGACACTATGCCGTCCCTGGGCTGGGCATTGTGGGGGACCCAAGGTGAGCCTGAGAGGGCCTTTGTCCTCGAGCATGCACAGCCTGTCCCCAGGAGAGGGAGCACCCTAGCAGCGCACAGTGGAACTGGCCCCGGGATAGAGGAGGAGCTGCGGAAGCTGGTCACTTGCTTCTCCCCAGCTCCACGTGCCCACGGTCTGCCCCTGGGCACCCACGTCCTCCAGTGCCAAAGTCGAGCTTGCCCAGAAAGGAACAGGTACACTTGCAACTGTGTCCACGAACCAAATTTGCAAAACCAAAAATTCAGTATGAACACTGGCAGGAGGGGGGCTGGGAAGTAGGGAGCGTGTTTTGGTGGGGGCCGGGCCTGCTCCAGCCTCTTAAAACACAAATTTTGTATTTGTCCTTTAACGTACAAACGAACGGCCTTTTCTTGTAAGTCTTGCCCACGGCCTTGTCTATCACTTCAAAACACCCTGCCTCAGGTTTGAGAACACGGACCACGGGCACAGGGAATGCTGCGACCCCCTTGGGGAGGCCCAAGATACCGGCCGCAGTGGCCCTGGGGCTGGGTGACTCTTACAGAGCAGCAAGCTAGTGGGGGGGGGGCAGCCTCGAGAGGAAGAATTGTCTGCCCTTCTCCAGTCACTGCACGCCCTTCCACCCTGGGTTACAGCCCTGCTTAGGGACAGCTGATGGCAGCCCTTGGCCCTCAGGGTTCCCCACCCCGACATTCTAAGCCCCCCGTGCTGGTCTGATCCCCATGGTCCCTTGGCCGGCCGCTCCAGCCTGGCCACACGACCTCTAGCACTGTACCCCCTGATCTGCACTGGCCTCTCCAGATGCAGACTGGCCTCCCCCAGGCGGTCCTCCATGACATGTCTTTTCTGGGTGCCCAGGAGCCCACAGGTGCCTGACACTGGGAGGCACCTCCTTTGTCTTCACCTCCCTCCCTGTTGGCTCACTTAGCTGTCGGGCAGTAGGCAGGTTGGGAGTGGCCAGGCTGCGCGCTCTCCTCATGCTGCAGGCCAGCCTCGGCTGCTCCGGCCTCCAGACTCAACCGAGAGAAAGCTACCAGCCTTCTGGGGCCCAAGACCAGAATCACCTAATTTCCTGACTCCGTCACGAGTTATATGGCCTTGGGCAGGAAACCCTGTGCCTCGGTTTCCTCATCTGTAACATGAGGATAGTAATGCTGCCCCAGACATCTGGTGAGTGCTATATCAATGTCTGCTGTTATCAGTGAGTGAATGAATCAAAGTTCATCTGCATCCTCGAGGCTCCCGTGTGGCTGAAGTGTTCTGGCCTGCTCATTCAGGTACCACTCCTCATCCTCTGAGCACCTGCTGGGTGTGCTGTAAGGAAGTGCTGCACCAGGGGGTGGGGGTAGAAAGTCAAGTGACAGAAACCTTCCTGCTGCAGGGCACGGGTGGCAGGGGAAACTGACAGGTGAGTGCAGGCAGCCTCCGGGATCTGCTAGACCCTGGCAGGGCAGAGGGCTTGGGAGGGGAGCCGGGGAGGCAGGAGCCCAGCATGGAGGGGACCCCGGAGCTGAGCTTTCAAAGATGAGCACAATGGAAATCAGACAAGGAGGAGCGAAAGGATTCTGTTTGTCTGTTTTTTTTTAATTATCATAATAGAAAACAACAAGAGCAACAATGCTAACAAAGGGGAAGGTTTCACCACTGGTTTTACATCCTTGAAAGTTACATATTTTTCATCAAAAGAACACACTGAAATCTTACGTGAAGAGAGAGAGGCTTTTCACCACTGAAGTCAGTGGTCTCATGGCAAAACCAGGTGTGGGAGTAGCAAAGACCTACAGAAGTAGTTAAAATACCTTTGAATCAAGGAAACTGCAGGTAGATTACGAAAACGATAATAAGACACAAACATTTCTGAATCTGTCGGCATGAAGAACTGTTTTCTGCACGTGGCAAGTTATAAGAATAAGAATTCTGTAAAGGTTTAAATAGTAGGGAGGACAGGAGGAGGACTTTAGCAGGGGAGAGAGCTGGGCACGTGGGAAAGGGTCCGAAAGAAGAGAGGGTACAGGCTGGTCCTCTGCTGTTCACCGGCCTCCCATGCCACCCCACCCCCAAACTCTTCCCCAGACCGCACTTCTAAGAGGGGCTGATGTGGGCCAGTCCCTGGAGGTGCCAGAGACCCAAGCCACTGGTGGGGACATGTTTAGCCTCAGTGTCCCACCCCTTTGTGGGGTCTTCTCCACTTAGGCTAGGAGTCCTCTCAAAAGCCGCAGAGAGTGGAGACAGAGTGGCACAGGCTTCCAGAAGTCCCATCCAACTTGTCAGGGGTTCCCGTCGTTGTCCCCACAGGGATTCTCTGAACTCAGGTGGTGGCCATGATGACCGCTGTTGCTGGGAAGGGCTTTTATTTATTCAGTGTCTCACAAGAGAGCAGAAGAGGAGGTTTGGGAAAACCCTCATCATTTTGGAGTCAGCGATAGTTGGACCTAGAGCAGGGTTTCCCACCCTGGGCCCTGCTGGCCTTCAGGGGCTGGCTGACCTTTATGTCATGTGGGTCTTCCTGTGCCCTGTGGGACGTTAAGCAGCAACCCTGGCCTCCACCCACCAGTTACCATCGTCACCCCCCCACACACACATCCACGCACATCAAGTGGTGACAACCAAAATTGTCTGTAGACATTGCCAAATGTCCCCTTGGTGGCAAAAGTCCACAACCGAGAACCACTGACCCAGTGGAATCTGAAACCTCTCAGGTGCCTGGGACCCTCTCTCCTGCAACCAGCTCCACCTGGCAGTGAGCCCAAACCTCCTGGGGACCCAGCCTCCTCCAGTCAAAGTGTCACCAGGCCCTCCTGCAGCTGCCCCGGCAGGCAGGACTATCAGAGGAAAATGGGGACCATGCTTTGAACTAAGTGCTGCAGCTTCTCCTTCACTAAGATGTCACATAGACTGTGGTGAGACCAACTCTGGGGCCAGGGACTGGGGTGCAAGGTGGGCACATCCCCTTCAGGTGTGCCCTGCGCATCTGCTGGGACTTATTCCTGTGGCACAACAGCTCCAACCTGCTCTAGGGAGGTGGAAGTTGGCTTGACAATGACCCAGAGGCTGAGCATGAGCCTCACCAAGGCTGGGACGGGCCACCTGGGCGGGCGCAGGGCCAGCTGGTCAAGAGATGGTGCAGGGCACAGGGCCATGGGGCGGCCTCCTCGGGCCAGTGCCTCAGTCCTTCCTGCTTTCATTTCTTCAATTCGCAGTGACGCCACAGACAGGATGGACCTGGCCCAGCCTTGGGTCCTTTGGTGGCCCTTGGTGTTTCTTGTGGACACGCTTCCTCACTCTGGGAATAATCGTACTTCTTCCCCAGTCACCACGGTCTGTGTGGCCTTGTCCCCTCCCCCAGGAAGACAGGAATTGCTCAGCCTCTGATCTCAGGAGGACGCACTGGGAGCACCTGGGGCTGCTGGGATTCTGCTTCTGTGGGTCTTTGAAGAGGGACATTTTTTCAGCTTGGAGATATGGACTTGTGCCCCGGGCTCTCCATACCCAGTGCACCTGCCCTCTCCTCTGTCCCTCTCACTGAGTAGAAAGGTCGGGGCCCTGGGCCACTGGGGTGGGAGAGGCCGGGACAGATGAATGTAGTCGTGCAGGCCCCAGCTGTACCCCTCAGGCCCCTGAGCAGAGCTCTGGGGCTTCCTGTCATGGCAATAGTCTCCCCTGGGGCTTGCTCTGGGGACACTTTGTGTACATCTGCAGAACACAGAAAAGGGGACCTGGTGATAGTTGAGAACAGGACCCCATCTCAGCCTGGTGCTGCAGCTCTGGGGGACCCCTGTGCTTCCTGGTGAGTGTGCTGAGCAGCCGGTGCCCAAGGACCCATCAGCTCTGCACTGATTTTCTGGGTGGCCTCAGCTGCTCTCCGTGGCCCTGCCCACTGCCCTCTAAGGCCCTTATCCGTGAGGCTCTGAGTCTAAGAATGTGTGGCCGTGCCTGTCCCTTTTCCTTCTGACATTGGCAATCTGGCTACTGAGTCCTGGGGCCAAACCTGGGCCTGGCCTCAGAGGCCCACCCTGGAAGGCTCATGCTGGGGGCGGTGGGTGCAGGGAGGGCAGGGGGCTGGCCAAGGAGGCCGGGGTTGAACCGTGCTCCTTGCTGTGGGCTTTCAGGCCTGTGGCCTGTCCGTTTCCTCAACCGAAAAGTGGGGTGACAATGTGCACCCCTCAGCACCCCCACAGCTGTCCCCAGGGGAATTCGGGAGGTACACGACACGGCACAAAACACCAGGGAGACGTGTGGAACAGCAGCAGGAGAGGAACTAGGGGACATGGCTGCTCATGGTGAAGGGAGCCACCAGCTGAGGGGGGGAGGCCTGGTCTGCGGCTCCAGACGGATTCTAACATCTGCTCATGGGGTCTGGCGGGCTCCCAGCTCCCACTTGAAACGGGGCTAGAAGCTGGCTTCTTGCCTTTCCAGCCACCTGGCGCCAGCCTGTCCTTCCTTCCTGCCCCCTAGGACCCTGGGGACTCCTACAAGGACACACAGTCATCTCTCTGGGGTGGGGAAGGGGTCTCATCTGCCTCTTGATACTGATTTCACGGAGCGCAGAGAATATTCTAGCAAAAGCAGCCCTTCTCCGAGGACCAGCTACTCGAGAGGCTAGTGCCTCCTTCCTCAGCACTGACCCGTCAATCAGAGGGGCCCTGGGTTCCGCCTCACCTAGGGAGAAGCCAGACTGGGCCCCAGCTGGAGTCTGAATGAAGAACATCTGTGTCCCCTCCTCTGGAGAGCCCTGGTCCTCAGAGAAGGGCGGTGTCTAAGCTGAGGTCAACTTGCAACACGGGCCGTCCCACGACCTGACCTGGCAGTTCTGCTTGGAGGAGCAGATTCCCAGAGTGCACTGCCTGAGGGCTCCCGGTCAGAGCCCCCCTCTGCATGCATCCTGAGAAAGGCGGTCTTTGGGAACCTCACTGGAGCCTTATGAGGAGACCTGTGGACAACAGTAAACGGTGGGGGGCAGCATCAAGGACCACTTGATGAGTCAGGCAGAGAAGGAACGGGCAGGGGTTGAGTGCGTCCAGTTCTAGGATGACCAGAGACCTGTGAGAGCCAGAGCTGGCCCAGGGAGTGTACCTTGAGAAGCGCACTCTGTAGACCCAGGGCCTGGTCTAACAGAGCCCTGGAAGTGACACCGGCCATAGAAGGGCAGTATGGTGTCACCCAAAGAACCTGGCTTTGAAGCCCAGCTTCCCAGTTCCAGGCCTGGCTCCTCACTTGCATGCTGTGTGGCCTCAGGAGAGTTACTTTACTCCTCTGCGCCTCTAGCGCCTCACCTGGGCACTAGGGAAATGATGTTGCCAAGTAACCGCGAGGATGAAGGACAGCCATGCGAATGTGGCGCTGCACCTGGACCCAGGAGCCAGGTCTGTGTTTTCCCCTCACCTGACCAAGGCAGGACCACAGAGGCCGGGGGACAGGGCGGCTCACTCTCTGGCTGGAAACCCATCCCTCGCTCCTCACTGTTATCCGTGATGACGGGATAAAAGCAGCAAGGAGCAAGGGACACGGAGCCGGAGCCGCTGGCATCTGCACACTGTGGTGTGGACAAGATGGCCCCAGGGCACCCCGCTGCCTGTGGCCTGACTCTGGAGAGAGACTTGAACACTGAATGTAACTGACGTTTATGTGTGCATGGGGGTGTGTCGTCGAGGAGACCCCTGCAGTCACAAGTCCCCAGGGACTGGAACGCTGGCTCCCTTCCTGAGGCCAGATGCCACTTTTCCTTCCTGCCTCTCTCCCTGGGTCACGGCAGACACAGCGCCCTTTCCCACCTGCCTTCCCACGGCCGTATGTAGGCTGGGGCTGCTTCTTGCTTCTTTAAAGGGATACAGGCGCCCCTGGGGACTTGAGGCCAGAAGCTGTGGCATCAGAAAGCCCTGCCACTGAAGTGCCCCAGAAGATGCCAGGCATGCCCTGGCCCCTGTCCTGGCTCTGGACTTCCCTCCTTGGGTTCTCGGGGAGACATCTGTCTAAGAAAGCCTTGCTCGGGGGGGCAGACCTGGGGCATGGGGAGGAGGGCGCTGCTGGCGAAGCAGCCGGGTGAACACCCAAGGGCCCAGTGCGTGGAGGCTAACTACCCAGTCCAGCCTGCTGTCCGGCAGTGAGTCCAGAAGGAGTCCCAGGCAGACCGTCCCAAGTCCCTTATCCCAGGCTGTAAAGGTCAGGCCGGTTCCTCACTGAGCAGAAGCATTTGCAGATGGATGCGTGCTAATCACAGCCAGCAGCCACCATGGCTCTGTCTGGAGGCCGGGCTGGTGAGCCTGCTATCGTGCAGCTCCCAGAGACGAGTGGCCACTTCTGGACAACCGAGGTGCCCTTTACCCATCATCAAGAACCCTCATGTCCTCTGAGACAGCAGTGACTGGGTCAGGATTTCTAAATCATCCCCAAACACACACAGGGGCTTCTTTACTAGCTTTCAAAGTTTCTCCATCGTAGAGTGGAGATTTATGCCACGTACCTTCTTTTTGTAGTGGAGGGAGAAGGGAAGGAGAAAGACCCCTGGGCCTGTGGCCAGTCAGTCCTCTCTGAGATCCTTCCCACTGTCTGCACAGGGAGTGGCCTCGGGAAGGTGGTGCGGTAGCCTTGTACAGTAACTTCCCAGGACTGGACCCTGCACGTCCCACCCTGCTCTGCTGTTTACTGGGGACCTTCCATGTTTAGTAGGACCCCCAGGGAAACTGGACCTGCAGAGGAGCACACAACAGCCAAACTGGCCCAAAATACAGGAGAATGCACAGCCTGCCGCCTCCCACCTGGCTTCTACACCCCTGGATGGTCACACCACCGAGGGCAGCTTCTCCAGTAACCGGACCTGGGACCACATGCAGACCACAGCCCTCTCCGTCCCATCCACCTGACAATTAGGTGGACGGGCATCTTTCCCATCTCTGGAATTCCAGGATTCCTCCGAGGAGAAAGAGCAACTTCGTTTGGACAGCTGAAAAGTTAACTGCGCAGCAGAAGTAGTTTTGAAGATGTCCCCTTCTCTTCTTGAAAAGATGAGGAAGTCCATCCAGCCCTGGACACCAGTGCCCCCGAAACCCCACCATGTGACCAGTAACCCCTCATCCCTGGGTTTCCTGATGTGCCCAGGGCCCTTAAAGGGCCAAGTGCCTGGTGACGAAGGCCATTTCCGAGTCACATATGGCCCTGTAAGATGACCAGGGGCTGAACAGGAAACCCAGCTGGGCTGGGAACGCGAGTGTTCCCAGAGCTACTCCTGCCCAGCCCCCACACGTGGGGTTTAGCACATTTGTATAAATCAAGACACAGCAAGCGGTCATTTACGGTTAGCAAGTGATCACCAGACCACGTCCACCTTTTAACCCTGACCACCTGGTCCACGTCGTCTCCTGCGTAGGGACCACAGTTTCAATGACCCCCACAGGCCATGTCTGCTGAGCCCCCCGGAGCAGGAGGCTCACACTTCCATGTCTGGAGCAGCTTCACCACAGCCTGGATATCTGCCCTCCAGGCTGCCAGGTCTCTGTGTCCAGAGAGGCCATTCAAGCGGTCAGAGCTCCGGATTCTAGAACATGGGCAAGAAAGGGCCACATGGAAAGCCTGGCTCGCAGTGGCCGGTGCAGAGGGGCCGTCCTGAGTGGCTGGTGGCAGTCGTGCCCTCAGAAGGTGAAGGCGTACACCACCCCGACCACCACGATGTTCCCCAGCGTCGCTATGATGGCGATCCACAGCAAGACGGCGTCGTTGGAGGACCTAGGAGGCTCTTCCAGCTGGCCCTGGCCGTTGGAGGCCGTGTGGACGTTGGCGGAGGAGTTAAACAGGGAGTACTCGGTGCTGAAGTCCTCGTTGGGCGAGTCCATGAAGGCTCCTCCCATCATGGGCAGCTGTGAGGAAGGAGAGAGAATTAACAGGGCAGCTGCAGGAGAGGGGCCCCTCAGGGGAGCCACCCCTGGGAACTGCACTTTGTCCCTGGCACCCAGGCAGGCCTTTGCCTTCCCTCGTGTAAGTGACAGTGTGTTTCAGTGACGGAAAATGAGCATTCATGGCAAGGTGTGTGGCGGGTGCCCTTGTGCCCACTCCACAGGCAAGAGCTTCAAGAAGGGCACCCGACAGCCAGCGGGCGACTCCTGGGGACTCACAGCACCACCCCCACACCAGGCCTGCAAGTAGCATGGTCGGCCACTTCCCCCAAATCCTCTCCTGAGTTTACAAATATGATGTGATCAGCACGGAACACTAAGAAGACAGTGTTTTCTAAATCCTCTGTACATTCGTCCTCTTGGCCACGCTTGGTCCTCTGCAGAACGTGGGTGCCTTGGCGCTCCCCTCCCTCCTCCAGGGCCACCTGTGCGGGTTCCTAGACAGGCCACCCTGACTCCACATGCCGGATCCAGCACCCCTCCATCCTGCAGAGGTCCCTGGCCTGAGCCTGCTGCCTGCCTCTCTCTGGGAGGGACACACACTGCCTCTGTGTCAGTTTCCTGTTGCTATAGTAACAAATTGCCACAAATTCAGGGGTTTAGAACAACACCAGTTTATTACTTTATAGATCTGGAGGTCTCACGGGACCACAGTCAAGGTGTAAGTCAAGCAAAAATGAGAACAAACATGAACAAAGATGAGACTCATCATCCCCACACATAATCCCTGTAACATTTTAATATTTTTTCTCTTCAGTGCTTTTTTTCTGGATGTGTATGTATCAGAGGCCAGGAGGAGAGAGAGGGGGATTCACCTACGTATTAAAAAGTCCATCCAAACTCCATTCCAACAGTTGTGTAATATTCCATCAAACACAGAAGCCCTAATTTAATCCTCCCCCTAGAGTTGGACCCAGGAGTTTCCATTTTTGCCTTTTACGTAAGACACACTGATAAGCACCGTGCATCTGGGTGGACACATCGTTGCACACACATTTTTATTTCGGGGGACAGATGCCACATGCACAATTTCTGAGTCCATAGTGATGAATATTTTAGAGTTTCTGGTCCACAGGGACAAACTCCCCCTGGGAGAGTGCTTCTAGCTCCCCCTGCCTGGGCTGCGCGTCACTGACCTGAGGATGCCGGGCACTTGTCTCTGGGGATCAGAACTACCTATCTCCTCCTCGAGAGGCTCCCATCTGTTCCATCTGCAGGATGGAGCTGGGGGTGGGGGGTCGGTTGCTCAGAGGGAAAGGGCGGCCCTGGACCTAACAGGGAAGAAGGCTCTCCCTGCCCCCGCCTAGGAGAACAATGTCCAGGCTGTCCCAGGCCCTGCCGCCCTCCCTCGCCCCCAGAGCCAGTGTGGAGATGTATTAATTCCCAGGTTTGGTTCTGGCACCAATTTGGCTTCTGATAAATGTTTCCCTCACATGGGACCTGAAGGGACGAACAGGAGACAGTCACCCCTTCCTGGACACATGTTTGCAGGCCCTGCTAGCCAGGAGATGAGCCAGAGATATTAATATACTCACTTCTCCTGGTTGATGGCAGAGCTGCACTCCATTTTACAGGTGGGTAAGCAGAGGTTGAGGCCACAGTCTAATCTGTTAGGGTGTGGAGCAGGTCAGTCTGGAGCCTGGGCCCCCCCGACTCAGGGCTCAACCAGTCCTGGTAGGTGGCTGGGTCTCGGGGCCTCCTTGTAAAGGCCTCCTTGTTACTGATAAACAAGCTGAGCACTGCTTTGACTGAGAAGAGCAACCTCTGATGGGCTCCTGACTGGAGGAACTTGGCATTTCATTGCTGACCACATGCTGCCCTTATGGCAATGATGAAGCCATGTGTACTGGGGTGTAGTGATGGGAAAGGGCCACTAGGGGGCGCTCAGGCCAGGCTCCTCCCAGATGGGGGCTGTTGGCCCTGGGAGTGAGCTGGCTCCAGAGGTGCATTTATATACATAATCAAGTCAGCATTGTTTTAGTATGTCCATAAACAATGACGGATATAAATGGGACAGATAACAGATGACAGGGCTCCTTGACAACGCGATGGGGTTATGTCCCTACAAACCCATGGTAAGTGAAAGATATTATAAGTAGAAAATGCGCTCAGATGCCCAACCCAACAAGCACTGGAGCTCAGCAACTCAGCCAAATGCAGTCTCTGGCTCCCCTTCCAGCAGGCAGGGCTGACGGAGCTGTGGCCACTGACACTGCCCAGCATCAGCAGAGAGGACTGGGCTTCCTATCTAGCCTGGGGAAACACCCAGATTCCAAATTCGGAGGGCAGTTTCTATTAAAGGTGCATTGTTTTCACACCAGGGCAAGTTAAAAAAAAATCCTATCTGAACCACCGTACATTGGAGACCGTCTGCATAGACATTAACAAAGCTATTAAAATTAGAAATAAAAGAACTAGGACCTCAGATGGGCCACAGGGATCCGGAACATGTGGGCCAACCAGACAATGGGGGACAGGAAGGCTGGGCAGAGGGCCTGGTGCCGCTGGGCTCAGCCACCGGGAGGGGCCCTGGGCTTTCCAGCAAAGCTGAGCATGCTGCCCGTCTCAGTGCAACAGTCCTGTCCCCCACAGCACTCCCTGGCTGGCCACTTCTGGGGGCCTGTCCCACACTGTCCCCCAGTGGCCTGGGGGCTCTATGAGGGGAACTATATTTATCATTCTTATCGTGGAGTTCTTAGGGGCTTGCACAGTGGTGCCTAAAGTCCACGCACTGATAAAGACGGCCATTTTCTCCTTTCTACAAACAACTGCTACTCCTACTTGGCTGGTTCTGTCCCCAGGAGGGGTGAATCCCTTCTCTAGGTCATCACTTCTGGCCCTCTACAGGGCCCACCCTCCACAAGGCCTCCTAGGCCACTTTCTGTGGTGGCCTCTTAGAAAGTGGGGTCCAGCCAGGGGACGCTGCATGTTCGTCCTCTTGGACATGCAGAACGCGGGTGCCTTGGCCCTCCCCTCCCTCCTCCAGGGCCACCTGTGCGGGTTCCTAGACAGGCCACCCTGACTCCACAGGCAGGATCCAACGCCCCTCCATCCTGCGGAGGTCCCTGGCCTGAGCCTGCTGCTGCCTGTCTCTGGGGCATGTTTGGGTTTGAGAAAATTTTCACCCAAAACGCTGGGGGAGAAAATGGGGATCTGAACAGAGACTCTGGCAGGGCCTCGCCAGGCTCACCATGCGCCCTCAACCTCCCACGCCTCTGCTCTCTGCTTCCCTGTGGTGCTCACTCAGCGCCTGTGTTAGTTTCCTGTTGCCACAGTGACAAACTGCCATAAATTCAGTGGCTTACGATGAGACCAGTTTATTATAGATCTAGGGGTCTCGTTGGACCACCGTCAAGGTGTCAGCAAAGCTGCCCCCTTGGAGGTGCAGGGGAGCCTGGCTTCCTGGCCTCTTCCAGCCTCTAGAGACCCTCCTACACACAAAGGGCTCTTTTGAAGGGTTGTTAGAAAAGGGCACGGCTGACTCCTCAGGCCGAACTCCCTCCACCTCTTTCTTAACAAAAAAAGGGTAACAAGTAGAACCACAGGAACTGATGGGGGTGAAATCAGCAGGGGCCTCCCCTCCGGAGTGCCTCCTAGACCCAATCCCAGAGCTCCTCAGCAATGGGACAGTCCCCATGCTGAGACCCTCTTCCCTGCCCTGCACCTGTGGTGAGAGCTCAGGTGGCCAGAGGACGTGGCCAGTGTCAGACTGATCCTGCTGCCCCAGAGCCTAGGGACCAGGCTGGGAAAGACGAGGGTGGGACGAGGTTCAGAAAGACTCGGGCGAATCCTGCTTGAACACACATTGGGGTCTGGGTGTGTCAGTTACACACTGGGCTTAATTTTCTTCCTGTAAGTAATGGGGATAAGACAGACGAGCAGGTGAGATTGTTGCAAGGGGCACCTGAGACCCATACGATGACAGGGCACCTGCTAATCTCTGCCGGGGTTTGCACGTGGTTTTAACCTCCAGGGATTCATGTGTTGGAAGCCTGGTCCTCAGGGTGGCCATGTTAAAAGGTGATGGACCTTTAAGAGGTGGAGCCTATGGAGGTCACTGGGGACTGCCATCATAAGGGACTAAGTAGTTCTGGTGGGACACCAGTGAGTTCCTGCAAGAGGTTGTCATAAAAGGGCTAGCCAGACCCTTTCTCATTCCTGGGCTTCCTGTCCTACCAGGTGACCTCTCCCTCTTGCATGTATTCTAATGAAGGTGCCATCTGCCAAGATGTGATGCAGTCAGGAGGGCCCTCCCCAGAGCTGGCACCATGCTGTTTGGACTTTCTGCCTCCAAACTGTGAACTAAATAAACCTCTTTTCTTAATAAACTATCCAGCTTCAGTTATTTCCTTAGAGTAACACAGAACAGACTACTATAGTCACTTGATAATTACTAATATTCTTCCCTTCTATTGTTCCTGTAGTAATTGAACACTTATTATTATGTATCTCTTAACCTACTGCTGAGGCTGAAGTAAGGAAATCAGAAGGCAGGCATTGCTAGCCATGCATTTTTTGTGTGATCAATTAATCAGTTCATTTGCAGTTATTGACAGATGGTCCCGCACGCCTCCAACTTAGGCTGAGGCAGGCAGCTAAGATGCGCCAAATCCATCCGTCTCAGGTGTGTTGCTTCTGTTTTGTGTTGATGCTTTTTTTTTTTCCTTTGTAAAATAGACTGTAAATTCAAAGTGCTGGCTAGCTATGAAAATGACTTTAAGCGCTGAAAATCTCATGACAGGACAACAAATGGTTGGTGCTTATTTGATCATTTGGAGGCTGGGAAGATTTGGTGAAGAGCTGGCTCATGGTCAGATGGAGGGGGCGCTGGCCAAAGTCACCTTGGAAACAGGTGGAGAAAGATGGTGGCTTTCAAAGGCCACCCAGCCAGGCGGCTCTACTTTTAAGTCACTGTTGGAGACACCTGCTGGTGGCATGGCTTTGTTGGCATGGTGACAAGGGTTGCTCACGCAGCAGGGCAGGGGCAGCCCTGAGAACAGCATCCTTGGTGGGGTTTCAGCTGGGAGCAGACTTGGGGTACAGACACTAGCCTGTAGCACCGCAAGGGCTCGCACACAGACAAGAATGTGGCTGAGGGTGCAGAGCTGCCAATGAGCTTCCCCTGGCTGAGATGGACCTGGGCCAACTGACCACAGAGGGTGGGGTGGCCCTGGGGGGGCTCAGGGGTGGTTTCCCTGACCAAGGAGATGCTCATGGCTTGTCGAAGAGAGTTCACCAGGTCAGAGAGGACCAGAAACGCACAGCCAACGTGACCCCTGAAGGCTGTGCTTCCCAGTTACATCTTCCAGAAGGCAGGACCCACCCTGCTCCCCAGCATCCCCTCTGCCCAGAGCAGACACTCCCAAAATACGTGGCGCAGGAATGGATCCTAGGACCATCAGTCAAGAACCCTGAAGGCATCAGACGTGGTCCCAGAGCCAAAGTCTCCTTGCTGTGTGACATAGCCACACTTCATCTCTGAGGCTCAAGTATCTCATTTAAAATAGAGAAAATAATTAAGACTGCTGCGTGGAAGGGGCTGCTGGGAGGCTTTTCCACCAGGGAAAGGAGCTTTTGGGTGGAGAGGGGAGGAAGGCCACGGCCAGAGCAGACACGGCTCCTGAAGGCCGGACCACGCCTGCTCCATGCCGTGCTGCGCTTTGGACCCACATCTTTGCAAAGAAGGTGCCACACAGACTGTGGGACACTGGACAGAAGGCTCACAAGTCCTCGCAAATTATTTAGAAGGCCAGCTCAGTGATGGATGGACCTCAAGGGAGCAGCTGTGGGGCCAGGAGCGTCTGATGAAGCCCTCGGATGAAACAGGCTACCCAGTTAAATTTGAAAGCCAGATAAATTACAAAACCTTTTGTTTTTTCCTTTTTTTAGTATACACATATCCCTGATATTGCACTGGGTATACTTATGCTAACATTATTCATTATTTATCTGGCATTCAAAGGTAACTGGGTGTCCTGCCTTTGCTGTATCTGACAATCCTGTGCTTGGCCAATCTGAGAAAGGCCTGCAGTTTCAGAGTCTGTACCCTCAGTTTTGTGTCTTTGGAGTGCAACCCCTGAGCCTCTGGATGACCTAGTTCACAAGGAAATTGCAGAGGAGCCTCCATCCCGTTATAAACATTATTAAAACGATTTCTAAATTCTCACAGGGTCCCTAAGGTCTAAACACGAGGCTGCATTGATTGAGAGTGACAGCCATCCATCCATCCATCCCTCAGTCAACAAACACGCTGCGTGCTAAGAGGTGCTGGATGACAGCAGGGATCCTATAGTTGAGCCTAGAGAGTCCCCACAGGCCCCTGTGTTGAAGGCTTGGTCTCCGGCTGAGCGCTCCTGGAAGGTGGGGGACCCTTTAAGAGGCGGGGCCTATTGGAAGGTCTAGGTCATGGGCAGATGTGCCCTCACAGGGGGCTGGGGGACGCGTCACTTCCTTTCCATTCTGCTTCCTGGCCACCATGAGCAGCTCTGCCCCACCCCAGGCTCCCTGCCCTGTCGCGCTGCCTCGCCACAGGGGCCAAGTGACCAGGACTGAAACCTCCTCCCAGTGACCAGAGTCAGCCCGTCTTCCCCACCAGCTGAGGGTCCAGGTGTCCACAGTGAGGAAGGCTGAGTGACAGGGCCAGGGCTGACCCCCGACCTCTGGGTCTAAAACCAAGACCGACGTGAGCACAGGGTGTCACAGGTGCTCCATCAAGACAGGAACACGGCACGGGCCGAGGAGTGGGGACGGTGCCAGCTCGACGTGGGCAGGACAGGCTGCTCAGGGGGTCGGCACGCGCTCTTCTTTTCTACCCGTGCGGTGCGCCGCGTGCCCGCCCTCTGCCCGCTCCTTCTTGCTCTGTGGAGATGAGGGTTGGGGGAGCCAGCCCGGGTGCTGCCGGTGTCAGGCTCTCGAGCTCTTGAGGTCTCCAGCGCGCAGCGCCCGGCTTTAGGTCCTGGTGCCCAGGAGCCTTCCTGGGGTCCACCCTCTTCCTGGGCTTGCTGCAGGGACCCACGGAGCCCAGGGCAGGGCTCTTGAGGTCTGAGCATCATGGAGGGCTTCCTATATTCCTTTTCCATTTTTTATTTTTTTTGTACCAGGGACTGAACTCAGGGGCACGGCACTCGACCACTGAGCCCCATCCCCAGCCCTGTTTTGTATTTTATTTAGAGACAGGGTCTCACTGAGTTGCTTAGGGCCTTGCTTTTGCTGAGGCTGGCTTTGAACTTGCCATCCTCCTGCCTCAGCCTCCCGAGCCGCTGGGATTACAGGTGTGTGAAACCGCACCTGGCCCTTTTCCATTTTTTAATCTGGCGAATTTTAAGTGAATTCCACTGGGAACATGAGAGAGGAGGTGGGAGCCCACTGTGAGGTAAATGGTGGCCCCTCCCCAAGTACTCTGAAGAGCAGAAGATCAGGAGGAGACGGGAGGGCCCCCTGAGCTCTCATTTCCGCCCGTGGACCCTCACCATCAGTCCTAGGGGGCTGGTTCTGCCCAGCATGCGTGCTGGCGAGGCAGCGGCCCTCCCTGGGGAAGGCAGTTCTGTAGGACCGTGAACGGGTACAGGACACACTCAAGGAGGAAGCCGAGCCCAAGGATGCCCACAGGAGGAGTATGGACCTGGTCCAGCCCAGCTTTGCCCCCTGGACTGGGCCACACATCTTGCTGGATCTGCTCCCTGTGTGAATTTGAAGGTTCCAACCCTGGGCCCTGGGATCAACAAAGAGAAGTTAAAATAAGATGGAAAGGCTTCTGGTGTCAGTCAAGATGGAGGAAACCCATTACAGAGAACAACAAAGAATCCCGGATGGAGTCCAAAGAGCAGGGACCCTGGCAGGGGGGCGGAGCAGGTGGACCAGGGCGGGAGGGTAAACCTGGAGTCGCTGTGCTGCCTCCTTCACTGCCCACCTTGTGGCCAGGGGACCTCAGACTGAGTAGCAGACCCTCCCTGCTGGCTGGGGAGCTGCAGGAGGCCCGGGGCTGGAGCCTGGGGATTCCTCACCTTTTCTCTCTGCTGCTGCCTCAGCAGCAGGATGTGGCTGGTGTCTAGCCCGAGGTTAGAAAAGAAGGGCCCTGGGGGCTACAGGGTTTCAGGGCAGGGTGGAGAAAGGACATCCAAAGATGTGTGTGAACCTGCACTCATGACCCCAGGAGGCACAGCAAAGGCTCTGAGTGACAAACTGTGGCATAAACCCCTGCGCACGTGGGGACAGCTCATGAGGGTGCCCCGAGGACAGCCCCTCCTAGCCCTGCAAAGCTTCGTGGTGAGCTCTGGTGAGCACCCTCTGCTGCGAGGGCCACGCAGAGCACGCCCGCAGAGCATGCCCACAGAGGGGGCCGGAAACAACAGAGCTCGTCCCTCACCATCCTGGAGGTCAAGGCTGAGGCCCAGGTGTCAGTGGGTGGGGTCTTCTGAGGGCTGGGAGGGAGAATCTGTCTCAGGACCCTTACTGGCTGGTCCACATCCATCTGCCCCCACATCTCTGTATGTCATCTTCCCTCTGTGTGTCTGGGTTCAGATTTCCCCTTCTTACAAAGACACGTGTCATATTGGATTGGGACCCACTCTAGAGACTCCATTTATCTGGAAATGCAGTCACATTCTGAGGTACCAGGGCTCAAGATTTCAAAATGTGAATTTGGGGAAGGAGGGACATGATTCAATCAATAACATCACATCAGCATCTCACAGTGTAAAATTCAAAACACTCAGGCTATAATCCCAAACTCTCATACTTCAGTGCTCCTCTCCTAGTAATAGAAACAGAAAATCAGCTTGGATACAGGAGACCTAACACCAACAGCCGACAGGATCTGACTGACCTTTATTGACCCTTCTGCCTGACAAGAGAATGTGCATTTTTCTCAAGAGCACATGGAACATCAAACAAGACAGGCCACATCCTGGGCCATAAACAAACCTTTACAAATTTAAAAGAATTAAAATTATATAAAATCTGTCCCCTGACCACAATGGAATTAAATCAGAAATTGGTAACATAGAGACATCAGGAAAATCTCCCAATAACTGGAAGTGAAACCTCGTACTTCTAAATTATCCGTAGGTCAAGAGAAAAGTCTCAAGAGAAAGTAGAAATATTGAGAGCTGAATTTAAAAAAAAATACGAGTTATCAAAATTTGCTGATGTACCCAAAGCAGTGCTTACAGGAGAATCCATAGTATTTAAGAGAAAAGAAGAAAGAGATCAATGACCTAAGCTCCATCTTAAGAAATGAAAGGGAAGGTGGACATCAAATTGAACATAAATAAGCAGAAGTAATGAAGTAAAAATAATAAGAGTGAATATCAATGAGATTAAAAGTAAGAACAACAGAGAAAAGTCCATGAATTCACAATCTGACTTTGTGAAAAGATCAGTAAAATTTATAAACCTCTCCCCAGATGGAAAAAGAAGAGAAAAAACACAAACTACTAATATCAATAAAGAAAGAGGGGATGTTACTAGACTTTACTAATATTAAAGGGATGATAAGGGATTACTGGAATTATCAAAAATTGTTAGAGTCTGTAAACAAGTCAAAATAACACCTGGCATTTTGCCAGGGGAATGTTAAAGTTCGTAAACAAGTCTGGATGGTGCCTGGCAAAATGTCAGAGGGAGTGGTTTGAGAAGTAACAAAACCGAGCCATTAGGTGTAGAGATTCCTGATTGGTTGACTGATGTATCTAGTTTATGCTAATTAGATAAGCTGTGTGGAATGTATAAATACTGCTCCTGTCCTGCAATAAACGGCTCCTACTCCTGCTGTATCAACGTACACAAGTTATTCGTCACCCCCTGATTATTTTGCTGCAGCCGGACTGCGGCAAAAAATAACCATATGTCCATGTGTTTAACAATGTAAATGAAATGGGTCAATTCCTTGAAAAACACAAACGACCAAAACTTAACTCAAGGAAAAAAGATAAATTGAACAGCCTTTAGAGCCATTAAAGAAGTTAAGTTCCTAGGTAAAAAATTTCTGGAAAGAGTGTCCAAGTGGATTCATTGACAAATCAATAATAATACCCACTGTACACAATCTCTTCTAGGAAGACAGAGCAGGGGACATTTCCAACTCATTTTATGAGACATCTGCCAAATCGTTTCAATGAGGCCAGCATTACTCTGCTACTAAAATGAAAGCTATTTTAAGAAAAGAAAACTGTAGATCAATATCCCAATCGAACATAGAGAAAAAGCAGTCAACAAGATATTAGCAAGTTGAATCCAGTAATATATAAAAAGGATGCATACAAAGGATAGAGCTGACCAAGAAATACCAAGTCAACATCCAAATATCAATCAATGCAAAATGCACATAACATTAAAAAAAATCAATCAGTGTGATTCACACATTCAAGGTTGAATCAATATTCAAGGGTCAATGAAAGTAATTCATATCACACTAATAGAATTTAAAAGGCAACAAAATGGTCATATCAACAGATGCAGAAAAAAACCTTCAACAAAACTAAACGTCATCCATTTATAATAAAAAACTTTTAGCGAACTAAAAATAGAAGTAAGCTTTCTAAATCTGGTAAAGCATCTACAAAACAATTTACAGTTGACATCATACATAATGGTAAAAGATTGAATGTTTTCCCCTTAAGATCTGGGAGCAGGTAAGGATGTTTGATTTCACCACTCCCATTCAATATCATACTAGAGGTTCTAGACAGCGCAATAAGGCAAGAAAAAGAAATAAAAGATACAGAGTTTCCTTACATACAAAGGAGCTATGAAACTATCTCTAATTGTAGAAGACATGACTGTCTACAGAAAAAAATCCCAAGGAATTTACAAAAAGATCATATAATTAATAAATGAGTTTAAAAAAGTTTGCAGACAATGAAGTCAATATTAAAGATCAACTGTATTTCCATATTCAACCAATGAACAATTGGAATTTAAAATAAAAAAAACCACTTAAAATAATACCACAGAATAATATACTTAGTATACACCTAACAAAACATGTGCATGATCTGTGGTGAAAGCAAGGAAAATCTAAATAAATGGGCAGAAATACTTGGCATGAACTGGAAGAGTCAATGTTTTGAAGATGTGAATTCCTCCCAAATCGATGTACAAATTCAGTGCAATCCCCGTGAAAATCCTAGCAGATATTTTTCTAGAAGTCTCCAAGCTGATTCCAACATTCATATGCAAAGGCAAAGGATCAATCATAGCCAAAATGATTTTGAAAAAGAAGAACACACTGGTTGAGTTCACACTGCCTCACTTCAAGACTTATTATAAAATTACAGATATTAAGACCGCACAGAGTTGGCGAAAGGACCAAGTAATGGAATGGAGAATCCAAAAATCAATTCACATAAATGTGGTCGGTTGACTTTTGAAAAAATGGCAAAGGCAATTCAATGGGGATAGGGTGGTCTTTCCAGCAAAGGGTGCTGGGACCAGTAGACATGGGTTTGCAAGAGACATGTCTACCTATGTCCGTATGTCTACATCTGGGCATATGGGTATATGAATCTGGAACCTAATCTGATACAAAAATTACAAAACAACAAAACAGCCAAACTCCAAACTCATGCTGTATGTATGTATATGTATGTTTTATATATATATATCTCAAAATGGATCTTAGACCTGAATGTGGATGCTTATATAAAGCTACAATTCCTTTAGGAAAAAAAAAATACAGGAGAAAAATGTGAGCTCAAGTTGGGTAAACATTTCTTAGATCCAACATCCAGAGCATAATCCATACAAGTCTTCAGCCAGCTGGACCTCACCAAAATCAAGCTTTTCTCTGACTCTTAAGAGGAAGCAATGACGAGCCCCTCACTAGAAGAAAACACACAGATCACATGTCTAACAAGTCTTGGGAGTGGACCATTGGAAAACTCTAAAACTCAATGATAAAAAAAAGTTAAAAATATGCAAAAGAGCTGGACATTTGGACAGCAGCTGCGTCACGGGCTGAGAGACGCACAGACGGCAGAGGGGCCCGTGGAAAGACGCTCCATGGTCCTGATCATCAGGGAAACAACCAGAACCACACAGGATGCCACTGAGCACTGTGCAAAAGGTGTCCACCCCTCCCACCCCCCGCCCTTTTTAAAAGTGACACTGTTAAGTTCTGGCAAGAATGTTGGAGCAACCAGACTTCTTGGGCATTGCTGGTGGGGCACAGTGACACAACCATTTTGGGAAACTGTTTGGCAGCTTCTATAAAGTTATGCATACACTTACCAGATGCTGCAGCTAAGGGTGGGAGGGGGCATGGGGATGTGGGGGAGGGGTCTTCAGAGCCTGTGCCTGCACCAAGTTCTTCGGGCGTTCAGCATCCCAAACCATGAACCCAAACAAGTCTCTTCTCTATACAGTAGCCTGCCTCTGGAATTTCATTATAGAAAGGAAAGCTGACTGATGCACATGCAGCCCTCACAGCCCCTGAGAGATGGAGGCAATGTTCCCATGGTACAGGCGACAGCTGAGGAACAAGCATCTAGAGCCAGGCAGAGCCCATCCTGCATCTGAAGCTCAGGCTCTTTCTACGTGTTCAGCTTTACTGCATCTCTGGCAAAGGTGCTTCGGGGACCAGGCCCTTGGTCTACTGGGGAGGTCACTGGGCATTCCCACAGGCCTGCTGGGGGCTCAGGTCAGAGTCCTGAGGATGTGCTGGGTAAGCTGAGGTCCATTTCCTCCATAGAATTAAGCACAGGTGAATGCTCTGAGCTACATGACAATGTGGCTGAATCTCACCCAAGTCTCCAGGCACAAGAAAGAGCACACTCTGCAAGTCTGCTCACATCGTGGCTGCCAACAGGGTTGATTCTGACCCCCAGGGCAGGGTGGCAGAGTCTGGAGTCGCTTTTCAGGATGGCTGGGGCCCTGGCATCCAGTGAGCTGAAGTCCAGGTGCTGCCAAACATCCCGCAAGGCCCAGGGCAGACCCTGACAACGCGGGCCTCCCCAGCCCCAGTATCAAGTGTGCGGGGTTAGGAGCTGTGACTTTCACCAAGGTCAAGACCAGGCAAAAGGAACCTCTGGTGCCAAGCTGCTCCTGAGGGGAGAAGTCTCTGGGGAGCAGGGAGCGGTGGGGCGAGGGGGGCTGGCACGTTCACCTGGGGGATGTGCCCAGCCACATGCTTTTCTGTGTGCACCACACTTCAACAGAAGTCCTTTAAGAAGATCAGGGCCACGGGACATTCGCTTGGGGACCTTGGATTTGGCACAGTGACTTTGAAGATGGGCCTCGATCCCTCCCGATGCTGCTTCCCCTTCCTGCACTCAGAGGAGGCTGGAGCCATCTCAGCTGTCCCTGCGAGCGGCACACAGTGATGGTCACGGCACCTATGGCTCTCAGGACAGAGAGACTGTGATCATGCAGCGCAGCCCTGCGGGCACAGGCCAGAGCAGGGGACCTAGGTGTGCAGCTGGCGCCCCACACCTTCAGGGTGGGTCTTCAGGGCCGCCCACCATATGGGCAGGGGCACCTGTATTAATGCCCGAACAAAAGTGGGCATAGAAACTAGCCTTCAGAGAGGGCCAGGGGGGACCTGTGGTCAGCCCCCGCCAACCAGAAGGTGGGGGGGGAGGCGACGTGAACCAGGGCCCTCCTGGCACAGGTGAGTGGACCTCTGCAATCCATGCAGCACTTCAAACTCAGAATCGGGGTCTAGTGGGGACGTGCCTAGAGTCTCCTTGTATTTCTGCAAATGTAGTGTGGCCCCGTCTGCCACAGGCCTCCCTGAGAGAGGAAGGAGGGGGTTCTGGTGGTGACGAAGACCGAGGAGGAGACACACAAGCAGCTCCTGGACAGGGCAGGTGCCTGGGCTTGGGGGACACTCGAGCCGCCAGCCACTTATTGTAAAAGTAACACTCAGCTGCAGCTGGCACCTGGAGTTAACCACCTGGGAACAGGAACTGTTCCCCCAAGGACCCCCACCACCCCCTGGTGTAAAGCCGAGGGGCCCATACCTCCCAGCTCCTGGCCTGGCTCCAGCCACAGGTGCTCGTGGAGTCAGGGGCAGGGCACTTGGCACGTGTGCCTGGCATCAGATAAAGGCAGCTCCCTTCTCCGAGGGAGGCTGGGCGTGGAAGGTTCAGTAGACACAGGGATATTGTTAATCTCCCCCTGGGACCCATGGAAGGTGATGGAGGGAATGCTAAGGAATGCAGGCTTGGAGGCTCCCCTGTGCTTGTCCTCCGCAGAGGGCGTGGCTGATGGCAATATCTATCACCCAATCAAACCCCAACACTGCTGGCTGGATTCTGAGCTGGGGCTTTCCATTGAAACAAGACTCCTGCGGTGAGATCAGAAGTGGCACTTCCCAGAGCCTGTGCAGTGCAGGTGTGTGCGGGGTACCTTACGGCACAATGGCTTTTTGTCGTCCACCACCCCCAGATGTGGGTAGGAACATTGTCCTCATTTTCCAGGCAAGGACCCAGAGGCACGGGTGGAAGGAAACTCAGGTGGGGACTGAGCTCAGCGGGTAGTCACTTTCCTGAGCACTAAGGGACTAGGGCACAGAGTAATTGATCAGGAACCCACCACCTCTCAGGGCCCGTGGGCAGCGGCCCCTGTGCCAACATTTCCAGGGACATCGAGGTGCTTCCTTCCCTCAGAGCACTGAGGCAGACAGGAATGCAGAAGTCACACTGCAGTACCCCGAATGTGACCAGGAACAATGACAGGCAGCACTGTGTGCACACTGAGACCTTGAAGCGCAGGTTGGGTGTTTGCCTCACAGCTCCCCAGGGGCACAGGATCGCCAGGATACCAGTTCTCAAAGTGGGTCCCACTGGGAGCCCAGGGAGGTTCTGGGTTCAGATCCAGTCTCTGCACGGGCCGCACTGGCTTTCTTATCCACCCAGAGCCCAACATGCCAGGCGTTTTCACACGGCCACCTTGTGGCTGGTGGAGTGCTGTGGCCCAGGATGCTCTACTGCCCCTCCACTTTCTGCAAGCCCTTCGCCAAGATGCACATCCCTCCCAGGCCTCTCCTGAGCATCCCCTGGCTAAGCAACACCTGAGCAAGAACCTTTCTGGGTCTGGTGCTGTATCATGTATTCACTGCCCAACAGCCCAGCATAAGATGGGGAACTGAGGCTCAGAGAGGTATAGGCACTTCCTTGAGCTTGCACAGCTCAGAAGTGACTGGTTAGGAACCCAACTCCAGATCCCCACACTGATTTACTCCCACAGCTAACAAAATATTTATTATATTACATTACATTAATCACATCACATGACATTGCTACATTGTGTCACTTGTCTTTCTCAGAGACTGTGAACTCTTAAGGATACACGATAAGTCTAAATAAGTCTAAATTCTCTTTAATTCCAGTGCCTAACACATCTACTTACCTAAAGTAGATGCAGCAAGCATTTTTACCAAAATGTCTGTTTGGTTAACTGCTGTGAACTGAGCTACCTCGTGCAGCACACACTTGGAGGAGGTGTGCACCCAACCTGCCGCGGCCACAGAAGACCCAGAAGAATAAGGGTATTTTCGGAAAACCTGAGAGCATTACAGAAT
This sequence comes from Marmota marmota marmota, assembly GCF_001458135.2. NCBI lineage: Eukaryota > Metazoa > Chordata > Mammalia > Rodentia > Sciuridae > Marmota > Marmota marmota. The sequence goes on along the minus strand of NW_025999900.1, from coordinate 60,297,122 downwards.
TAGGAGGAAAAGCAAATTCACTCCTTTTGAGTCTGTTGCCATAGTAACTGAGCGGGACGCAGCAGGAGAAGATGCTGTCTCCACAGAGCACGTCACCTCTGATTACCAACGAGGAAGGGAACATTTGCCCTGGGGACACAGAAATGCTGGATGGGACCTGTCCTCCAGTCCAGCCCACGGCCCACAGCGAGAGCTGAGGGGGGCTCTGGGGACCCACAGGGCCACAGCTTGCTTCAGAGGCTGTGGTTGAGAACCTCAGGGAGAGAGTGCCCGGAGCAGCTCCGACGACTTGGCCTGGCTGCACCTGACCTCCCATAGGTGGTGGCTCCTGCCAGACTCACTGGGTGTCAATGGTTGAGTAAATACAGGGCAGCGGGGAGCTTAAAGCTTCCCCTTTAAGGCTGGGAAGGTTGCCATACATTGGCACCTACTGCACCCCCCTGAGGTCCTGAGCATCCCTGAGGTGGGACAGGTGTCCCTGTGGTGTGGTGTCCTCCGAATCACCTTGGATTTCCTCTCCTGGTGCAGAGGTTCCAGGACCACAGGGTTAGGGTGGGAGCTCAACGGGTCATTGCTGGTTAGCTCAGGGACAGAAGAGATATTAAACTGAATGCCGGGGACACAGGCTGGAAGCCAGAGAAAAACACTAGATGCTTACTTTGGAGAAGAGAGAGAGAGGAGAGAGAGGACAAAAGAAATCAAAACCGAGCCACTGTCCATCAGAGGGCATGCAGTCCCGGCGCAGAGGGGTGGGCGACGGCACCCCCAGGGCAGCTGCCTCCTCCTCAACTGAGCAGAACGGTTCCCAGCAGGAATCCAGCCTCGGGGACAGTAGAAGACCAGCTCTGCTGGGGCGCACACCTTCTAGGGGAGGGCCTTCAGAAACGCCAGAGCACTTCCAGGTGGACCGGCTGTGCTCCCGCCCACAGGGCACCTGCGTGAGCAGCCAGAGGAAGGAGCAGAGGTGGCCGTGGCTTGCTGACCCGAGCTGGCTCTGGACACGTGGCCTGGCTCACAGTTACTCCCTGGGCCCAGCTGGTCGGCAGCCAGAGAAGCTGCTGCTCAGGAAGCCACGGCCGAGCCCTGGCCCGGGCAGGGCGGAAGGAGCCCCCTGGGACCAGCCAGGGCCCAGAAGATCAAGGAAGCTGGTGGCGCCGGGCAGATCCCTGCCAGGAGCAGGCTGCTCAGTGGAGTGGGCCTGACCCGAGTCCCAGCGAGGAAGAGACCTGCCAGGAAAGCGAGTCCAGAGGGGAATGCGACACCGGAGCTCCTCCAAGCAGAGGAGGCCACGGCTCCCCAGGCCTCTCCACCCTGCTCCGGGGGGCAGCCATCCATGTGGGATGGCCTGCTGGGGTGCGGGACTTGGCAGGGGAAGAACCTGAAGCCAGGAGCAGAGACCTCGTCCCACAGTGCAAGTCAGCGCTGCAGCCGGACCCCTCAGGTCTCTGCTCACCAGACTCAGGCAGGATGTCCCTGCCCACCCACCTCCCAGAGGCTTTGCAGGCATCACGTGAAGAACCTGTGTTTTAGGTGGGAAAGGTCCCCTTGTGTGGTTCTGGATAGGGAAGGACCATGCCGCCTCCTGATACTATGTGTTGTGCACACAGCAGACACTCAATAAGTGCTCACCAGTAAGCCGATGTTATGCTCCATAAGTCACCTGCCTGTTGGCAGAAACAAGATCTTATTCTTCCTGAGTGCATTTAGGGTACCCAAGGGCTAATTGAGGTAGGGGGCGCCCCAGAGAAGGGGGTGCTTGCCAGCCCAGGAGTGAAGACAGTCACTCGAAGACTCAGCCGAAAGCCCTGGTCCAGCCCCAGCTGCGATGTGGAAAAGGGACCTGGGCTCACACCTAGAGGGTGGCAGGGAAGCTCCCAGGCAGCGGCTTTCCGAGCACATGAGCCTTTCCAGAAGTTTGGGGGCAGCCAGGCAGGTGGGAGTCACAAGACCTGGACGAGCTTCCTCTGAGGAAGACAGCGCAGTGACGTGTGGAGACGTGTGGGTGGCTGTGATCTCTACGTCCACTTTTGCCCTAGGCAGGGAGGGTGGGGGAGTAGGAAAGGGGGACAGAGACCCACCGCTCCTCTCCGGCCGCTTGCTGTCTTGATTGACAGGGAGCAAGCCGAGATGGTGACACTCATTTCACGGCTGAGATGGGGAGGAGCAAGGCAGGACTCGCTCCAGGATGCAAAGTCAGGCTCTGTCCCCTGATGGTGGCAGAGCCACAGCTGTGCTGCTAGGAACCCATTCTCTTTTCCCGACCCGTGGGCCAATGTCTCAGCTGCCAGGAGAGCAGGAGTGCCAGCCAGCAGGCCCAGCAGGAGGCGCGCATGGGCAGGTGGGTGCTGCCGGCCAGGCCAGGGAGGCAGAGGGAGGCGAGCCTGGGCAGTGTGGTTAGCTCCTCACTGAGCCCGAGCCTGGTGACGAGGAGAGTTGGGAGAGTTGTTCCCTTGAGCACAGGAGGGAAAGCTGCGGGTTTCTGCTCCCTGTTTCCCTCTAAATCTTGCCCCCACCCCACCCCACCCAAGGCAGCATCTGTAAGGTGGTGGCCGCACTGTGGGGAAGGAGTGCTGGAGAGAAAGCCGAGTCCGTCCCACACACCCCCTCGCTGTGCCCCCCAGGGGATCAGACCTACTCCAGGCCCCAGATGTCCACCACAGGAACTCCAGCAATGGCACTCCGGGTGGCCACATCTGTCATTTGTCACACACTTAAACAAGTAGATCCTTAAGTGAGTTTTTATAAAGTGGAATAACGTGGTGGTGACATATATGCCCTGTGGCTTCAGAGAATACCAACCCCAGCCCTTTAAGAGGGGACCTGTGGGGACAAAGGGGCTGGGCCACCTGCCGTCCGTGTCCAACTTGGCCACCAGGGAGCTGTGTGACTGTGGACCAACCCTTCACCCTCTCTGAGCTTTACCTTTGTCATCTGTAAAACGGGGATGGGAACACCTGCCTCACCAAGGTGCTGAAGGATGGTTTAAGGACCTGGGCACAGTGAACATCACCAGGTTTTGAGCAGAGCCCAGCACAGGCAGGGGGTGATTTCCTAAGCCACCGTGATTTTAGCATTGGTTCTGATAGCAGTGGTGGGCAGTGGTGGTAGTAACTTTACTATTTTAAGAAGGTGCCTGTTCTGGAAAGAACTTCTTCAAATTCAAGAATCATGAGCTTACTATCATCCTTCCGAATCAGGAGCCCGTAGTGGGTGCACACAGGGCGAGGGACACAGCGGGCAGTGCTGGGGGAAGGTGGGCACTCTGCCCAGCCCCTCTCATCCTGGATCCTCAGGTGTCTGAAGCTGGACGGGAGCTCCTGCCTCGGGGTGCAGACAGGCTGCAGGGGGCCGGGGGATGCTGGGAGGAAATCCAGCAGGTGGTGAGGCAGGAGGAGAAAGACGGTGACACAGGACACAGCCCTGTGACTGCGTGGCCCTGAACCCAGCCTGTAGTGGGAGGGGGGTGCAGAGGTCGAACACATCTGCTTGCTCAGCCTTGACCTGCCCCTCCGCTGGGCTGCCAAGCACCAAGCCCTGGTGCTCCCCACCCTGGGCAAAGCAACTGGGCTTGCTCCATGGGGTCCATGCTTGTGCGAGAACCACTGTCATTCTAACTGAAAGTGAGACGGTGGCTCTGAAGGCAAGGACCTGCTACAGGTCCCATGGCAAAGGCAGGGACCGCCACCCCACGTGCATCTCCTCTATCTTGATGCACAGGTGACTTCACACCCCATGTCCCAAGATAGAAGATGACGCGGAAGAGTTGGCAAAGTCACCTACATAAATGACACACGGCAGTCAGGCAGTGAGGAGCACACAGGAATGTTGCAGAGAACATTCTACACAGGTGGCCGGAAGGGAGGGCAGCATCCTGGTGTGCAGGGTGCAAGCCTCAGGCTTCACGGGAGAGGAGGTCTGACCTGCCCAGCAGTGGGGGCATCCTGGGGACAAAGCACTCAAAGTTTGGGTGCAAATGTCCAAAGAGAGCTGTGTGCATCTCAGCTTGGTTGAAGGGGGGGCCAGGAAGATGTGCTGGGGCCTGGGCCTAGAGACCCTGGGCCTCAATTTCCTCATCAGGAGAATGGGAATGACGAGAGCATTTCCCAGTGCCTGGCTCATAGCAAGAGCTCGATGCGTGTCAAGCTGCATCATTTTTACTCTTCATTATATTTGCCAAGCTGTCTGCACATGTTTGTAGATCCACCAAAGGACACTGGAGGGGCAGGTATTACCAAGTCCCATTTCAGGTATGCAAACAGACTCATGTCATGCCTTTCTCAGGACACCCAGTCTGGACTTGGCAGATCCTGGGCTGAGGAGCCGCAGCCCCCCCCAGGTAACCTGTGGCCTCCCCACATGGAAGCAGTTGGCTGCAGCCAGTCCAGGCTGGGCCGGTACTCAGAATTCTGTGAAGACCCTTCCTTCCAACTTCCCATCCTCTAGATGGGTCAGGAGTGAGCAGAGCCAGGTGGCTGCTGAGTCTCGTCCCCAAAGCTTTCTGTCTAAGAGCACAGACTGTGGGAGCATTCCCAACGCCGCCTGTGAATCCCTACCGCCTGCACGGGTGTGCTGTGTGCGTGGGATCATCTCCATGTTAGCTTCAAACAGAAGCCGTTGCCACGCATCTGCTTTGCCCGCCAACGCTCTCAGCGCAAGTGAGGGTTGGGGCCTTTCAAGGTCCCCAGTGTGGAGTGGCGGTAGACAGTGAGCCCCCTGGGAGGCCAGATGAGGGCCACAGTTTTAAACAGGCCAATGTGGACAGATGCTTAAAGCCAGGAGTCTGGATGCTGGGAGCAGGAGGAGGGGAGGGGCCCATGGTGTCATTGAAGAATGGCCATCAGGAGCCAAAGAAGTGCTTCTGGGTAAGAGCTATGCAAAACAGCAAGCCGCTCCTGGAGAGGCAGGGTGACGAGCCAGTGGCGTGTGGCCCTGGAACCACTGGTGGGTGGGAGCCGGGGAGAACCAGCGGGGTGCAGGTTCACGCCCCAGTTCCACCACTCAGTGCCCCTCCCCCTCTTGGGGCCTCCCTCTGTGGCTTCACTGAAAAATGTGCCTAACTGTGCTAGCCAGCACCAGGTCACTAGGACACGCATCTGAGATGACCAACCCCCGAGGGGCAAGGTAACTGGCTTACGGTTTTGGAGGTTCACACTGCTTCTGGGCCTCTGTTGGGGACAGCCCATCAGGGCAGTGACTGAGGGGCAAAGCCAAGACACTCAGCTCATGACTCTGGGAAAGAAAGAGGAAGGGGCAGGGCTTCCCCTGTCCCCTTCAAGGGCACATCCCCAGTGACCCTAAGATCTTCACCCCCTCAAGTTTCCACACCTCCCAATACAAGGCCTGGGGCCATCAAGATCTACACATAGCAACTGTGATTCCCACCTCAGAACATGGTGCCACGCAGAGCCCTCAGCAGGACCTGGCCTGCAGCAAGGGGCAGGTGTTGCCAGGGCCACAGTCCTAGTGTCCTGAGGGGCCATGGCACATGGAAGGGGAACGCCAACCCCTGTAACACAAACCGAGGGGAGGAAGGCACTTCCCGCTCCTCTCTGGGTGGACCCAGGCAGAGGGGGCTTCTGACAGTCTGGGGGCCTGTGTGCTCCACCCCAGGTGCCCCTCGGCACTGCTCCCTTTTCCTGACCCAAAGTACCAGAAGTGGACTCTGCCTGCAAGGGCCCAGCAGACGTGGCTGGTCAGGAGACAGCTGAGAGGCCCCTTCGCAGAAGACACGGCTCCTTCCGGGGTTGCTTGGCGGAAGGCAGTCTGCCAGCGGCCCAGTCCACGCTGCAGGTGAGACGCTGGGTGGTCTGAGCTCTGTCGGCCTGAACCACCCACTGGAGGTCCTGAGTGCTGGGCTCGTCATTGAGGGGAGCGATCGCAGCTTCAGCCGCGGGCGCTGTCCATCTGTGGGTGCTGCTGTCACACAACACCACAGGCTGGTGGTTTATAAACTACAGAATTGTGTGTCTTACGGTTCTGGGGGCCAGGGGGGCCAGTCTGGGATCCAGGTGCTGGCAGGTCTGGAGTCCGGGGAGGGCTGCTCTGCTTCTGAGAGGGCACCTTGTGGCTGCATCCTCCGGGGGATGCTGTGTCCTCACATGGAAGTAGGGACAGAAGGACAATCCTCCCCCTCAAGCCGTTTAATGAAACATTCATCCGTTCCCGAGGGTGAGGTCCTCATGGCCTAATCACCTCTCAAAGGCTCCATCTCTACCTGGGGCGTGGGGGTCAGCTTCAGCATGTGTTGAGGGCTACACTGCACCCCCAGCAGCCCTGCGTGTGGCCCCCTGCACACTGCCCTGTGTCCTTTGGCCTCATCCAGGGCCCCGTGTTTGAGTGACCTCATACTTGCTCCGACCCTGACTAGAAGGCCTTTCTGTAAGGCCAGCAGCCCTGCTAATTGACAACCTTGGAGCTGACAGAGGCAGGAGCACCCACCAGGTCCCACACCAGGCAGGACAACCAGTGCTTTTGCCAAACATCACTAGAGACATGATGAACCGGTCCCACTGGCAGATGAGATGCAGAGAAATCATGTGAGTCGCCCAAATCACGTACAACCCACTAAAGAGAACTTGGAACAGGGTTTCTGACCTTGATTTCGGGTCTTTTCCCACCTCCCTGTGAGACAGATCCTCCACAGCCCCCCTCTGCAGGCCAAGAAACAGAAGCCAATGCAACATGCCACAGGCACTGCTCCCTGGCCTGCTCTGCACATGTGGGCCTTGTCCCTTTCTCACAACCCCACCCGGCAGGAAAGGTCACTGTCCCCACTTCACAGGAGAGGAAGCTGGGCCTCGGGGCACTGGGATGTGCTTGGGCCTTGCTGCTGGTTTCAAACTCAGGGATGAAGCCAGGTCTTTCCAGCTGTGCATGTCAAACCCCTGCCTGGTGCTTCAGGAGGCCCTGGCTGCAGCCCAGGGAGGATGCTGGTCCTAAAGGTCACTCCATAGGGAGCGGCACTGTCAAGACCAAGAGCAGGTCTCTGGAGGGGCAGCTCCAGGCTCATCCCCGCTCAAGCCCAGCAAGTACCTTGGGCCGTGCTGCGCTCCCCACTCCGGGGCTCAGAGGGTCCCGCTGCTCGGGTGCCTGACACCTGGCTGTCAAGGGCCACCAGCCTGCAGAGCCAGCTCCCCCTGAAGCTGCCTTGGCTTAGCTTTTCCTAATCAGATCCCCTCGGGGACAGGTGGCGCTTGACTGAGCAGAGCAACCACTGGAATGGCACCATGATGGCTCCCCTGAGCACCCGTCATGTGCTGGAATGTTCCAAACATTCCATGCTGTTCTCTCCTCTCCTTCTTCCTTAAATCCCAGGAGGTGTGTTCTTTGTGACAGATGAGGAAACTGAGGCCCAGAGGTAACACCTGGTCTCGGAGCCCAGATGGTCACCACTGGCCAGTGGCTCAGGCCCAGGATGGTGGTTCTGCCCCATGTGTCAGGGAGGGCCAGATCTCTTAGAGGACTAGGCCAGGTGAAGGTGGAAGGGGAGACTCAATGGCCAGAAGGATGGGCCCACATCCCCGTGACACTGGGTCTACTGGAGGCAGGCTGAGGCTCTGGACTGGGAATCAGGCTCCCTCCACAGCTGGAGGCCTGCGGATCCGAGGTCAAAGAGCTTGCTCAGGATGCCATGGCTCGGGGCAGCCGGCAGAGAGGCAAGCTCAGCCCTGAAGGGCAGATATACATAGATGAAGAGGAGACGGTTCTCACTGTCCCTCAATCCTGCACCAGTAGCTTCTGCTCTGTACTCTTTTCAAGAGGCTTGTCTGGTCAGCAGCCATGAGAGAGCTGCGTCCCGCCCGGGGTGGACGGCACGTGTGTTTCCTGACCTGGGTGACAGAGGCGATCTCTCTCCCTCGTGGGCACAGGCTGGGCAGGTTTGCTCACTTCTTCCTGTAGAAGAGTGGGGTTCCTGAGCTGGAGGAACCCCAGCTGCCACTTAGACCCACTGTGTGCCCAGAACCCACCTGCTGCTCTGGCACCCCGGGGGCTTGTGGTGCAGAGGGCGTTACTGTGAATCCAGCCCCGCACTGGCTCCAGGGTGAGGAAGGAATCCTTTAGTCTAAGCAGGGGCGGGGGTGGGGAGTCTCTGGTCTTTTGTCAGCATGGAGTTGGGCCAGGCTGAGCAGCAAGCAGGGTTCACCTCAGATCTTTCTCAGTTCTTGACACATCTGCTCGAAGACTCAAAATCATCAGCTGCACAAACTCCAGACGGGAGACCTGGCTGCACAGCAGCACTCAGGAAACAGAGACCGCTCAGGAGATTAGGTGGAAGTGCCGCAGTACACAGGCAGGCTTTGGCTCTCAGGGACCACATTAACGAGTGTGTCAGGGCTAGATTCAAGGAGGTGGTAGATTTTCCCACGTATCATGTCCAGACCAGAGCCTGACCTGATGGAGATTCTAAAGAGAATACTCACTTGGGAAAAGAGTTGAGGGAAATCCTCACATTTAGTCCAAAAGGGATGACGTGGATGGAGGACACAGGGTGACCATTGTAACACAATAACCACTGGCATTTGTGCTTCCTGTCCACTTGTACTCATGTGTGCATGAGTGTGCGTGTGTGTGTGTGTGTGTGTGTGTGTGCATGAGTGTGTGTGTGTGGTTGCGGGGATGGACCCAGGGCCTCATGCACACTAGGCCAGTGCTCTCCCAGCCCCAGTTTGCACTCCCATATCCGCCCTCTCACTGGGCTCTTCTGCCCGCCCATGAGCAGCTCCCACTTAACAGACAGGGAAACTGAGGCTCCAAGAAATGGAGCATCTCACTGCCCGTCATGAGGGCAGGGCCGGGCCTGGAACTGAGCCCTCCTGCTTCCCCTCTCAGGTGCTCCCCGTCACCTGGGTCACAGGACAGGCTGCCGTGTGCAGGAGGACTAGACTCTTGGCTCAAGACAGGAGGTGACGGTGAAACCTGCCAACCTAGAGCCACTTAGGAGCTGTCCCCTCGTGTACTTAGGCTCAGAGTCCCGGGGCCTATCACAGCTCATCCCAACTGGCACCATCCATTGCACAGCTGAGCACATCCAGGCTTGGAGCCAAGCGGGGACTTTCCTGGCCGCACAGCAGCAGGGACACATTTGAGCCCAAAGCCACCTGCCTCCAATGGAAGTCTCTTTATGTGAGGGGACAAGCCCTGTCCCTGAAGACGTGGTGCGGCTATGACTGCTCAGAGGCACTGCGAGGCTTCTGGGGGGGCCAACCAGGAGACCACCAGCCACTGCTGAGCTCCAGCTGGACTCCAGGGGTGCAGATGGCTTGGCCAAGTCCACAGAGGAGGGTCCCTGCCTGGCACGGAGCCTGCCAGCACCTCAGCCAGCTTCCTGGGGCTGGGGGAGTCGGGGTCTTGCTCGCCCTCTGCCACCGTCCCCGAAGACTCAGTCGAAGTCAGCGTTCACTGGACCACCAGGGAGAGTGGGGGCTCCGGTACTTGTTCTCCAGTGTCATTAGTGCCCACAGCAAGTGTCACTGCCCCTTATGCAGTGCTTGTCAGACACTGGAGGAATGAAGAGGGCTGGGGAGGGGGCTCTGGAAACGGCTCCATCATTCCCCGTTCGCTTTAAAGAGCAAGACCTCAGTGGCGTGTCCAGTGAGGTGCACAGAACCCTGGGACAGCCTTCTAGCCTTGGAGGGCCTCTGAACAGGGGGCCAATGTCCCACTTTGCCTGGGACTGTCCCAGTTCAGCACCCAGAGTTCCCAGTCTTGGAGCCCCTCAGGCCTGGGTGGTCTCTCTGAGTCAGTGAATCCCAGTGGTTAGCGAGGTCAGCTCCGACTCCAAGTCCAAGTGCTGCTGTTGATCACCACAGGGACTTGCACGTGTCCAACTCTCTGTGCTCCACTCTCACTGGGACGTGGGCAAGACCACAGGGTCACACAAGGGGACTCTGCAGAGGAGGACGTGAAATGGACAACCTAAGTGCTGGGCCTGGCACGTGGCACTCTCTGCAGGGGGGCCGGGGTGTTGGGGACTGTGCAGCTTGAGGACTACGTGGGGACATGGTATTGGTGGGAACTGGTGGCCCTGGGGAAGGCTAGACTCCACAGAGGCAGCCTCTGCAGGCTGGCCTGGCGGTTCCTGTGGCTCATGTACGCCATCTGCCCTCCTCCCCTGTGGGTGGGGCTCTGCCCACCTGCCTAGCTGCCTGAGAACGATGCTCTGTGCTTTTTCATCTCCACAGTGTTGGTGAGGGAGGTCCAAGGGGACCAAGGCCGGCAGTGGCTTCTCTCTGGCTTCCCCGCACCCCCACACAGCCCATCTGCATGGCTGACCCTGCCTGATTGACTTGGTGATTGGGAGACACAGGGGGCCACCGGAGGGGAGAGGACTGGCAGGAAGTCAGGAGGAGGGAGGGGACATGGGCAGCACCGCTGTGGCTCAGCCAAGAGAGACGGTGCACAGGGCCTGGGAGTGGGCATTAGTCAGCCCTCAGGCCTCCCTTAAAGCTGCCAGAAGCCAAGTCCTACAGCATTTCTGATCAGCTTCCAGGGGTCCATGCTGGGGAGACAGATGGGGGTACTCTTGCAGTCTGCAGGGGACAGGCAGGGTCCCAGCTGTTGGCTGAATGATTAGTGGCCACACTGAGTGGGCCTCAGGCTGCAGCAACCTGCCTACACCCCTCACCTCCTTCCTTCTGGGGAATAAGGCTTCCCAGGATCCAGGTGTTGAGAAGAGGTCTGAAGAGACCCAGCCAGGTCACCAGGGGCCCACCTCTGGCCACCAGCCTGCAGAGCCAACACTGGGATCATGGAGGGGCTCCCTAGATGTCTCATGAATGTCCTGGCCCAGGACACTCAGGACCAACCCAAGGGGCAATGGAGGCCAGAAAGGAATTGGGTCTGTCTGCATGCAGCGGGGCTGGCGCCTGGTCCCAGGCTCCCCTGTGAGGTAAGCTGCGCTTGTCCGTGCAGTGGGGTGGGGAGCACAGCCCTTGGACCTCACAGAGCTCAGTGGGGAGAGGAGGGACAGTGGCCGAGACCCAGGTCAAGGGTTACGTTCCCTTTTCACAACAGGAGAGAGAGGAGGGCTGGGCTGGAGCTGCTGAAAACACAGGTTTCAGAAAATTCTGCTTCCAGCCAAGACGGAGTGACAGGGACTGGGTCACCCTCCCCAGGAAACAACTGCAGGAACGATAAAACATAGGAAAGGGGTTCTCAAGACGCTGGACACCAGGCAAGACCCTTGAGAGGGAGGCATAAACCAGGTGAGTCCCCCAGGGGCTCGGCTCTCGGCCTGGGGAAGGTCTCAGACGGTGGGGCGGGGGGCAAAGGCGGGGCTTCCCAGGTTGATGGAATGGAGCTGAGAGCCCCGTGGAGTATGGAGAGGGGCCGGCTGCACGGGGAGAGCCCCAGAGGTCTGCAGAGCGCTGCTTCGTCCTAGCAGACGACAGCTAATGAGTGTGGGTGTGTGCAGAAAGGAACAGGGAGAGACTCACCCCAGAGATGCCAGGGACCAGGGCTCACTGCACACACAAGGCCAGAAATAGAACCTCCTTCACCAGCCATTTGGCCAATCTCAAAATCACACTCCAAATGGCCTTGCCTCGGGAGTGCAGAGTAATGGCTCTGGACCTGCCTAAGGATCTTAAAGCAACCCCTAAAAGGATCAAAGTGTTCCCAAGAAAGAACTCATCTCAGGACAAAGCTCAAGAATATTTATAAGGGAATCATAAATATCTAGCAGGCAACAAGGTAAAATTCACAAGGCTTGGCCTCCAGTCAGAGGGATCAGGAATGCCAAGAGCAAGAAAATAGGAGCCTTGTTTGGAGGAAAGGCAATCCATCAAACCAATCCAAACCTGATGCCAATGTAGAAGTGAGGGACAGGGCATGAAAACGGTTGTTCTAACCCTATTCCACGTGTTATAAAGGCTAAAAGAAATAAGGAACACGTTAAGAAGAAAACAGAAGATATTTTTTAAAAAGACACAAAGTAAATGTCCAGAGATGTCAACTCCAATGTCTGAGATCAGGAAAGCACTGGGTGGGACGGACAGCCGTTGAGATGCTGCAGAAGACAAGGCTGGTGAAGCTGCAGGTGTGTCAACAGCAACCACCCAAACGAAATGCAAGAAGAAAGAACAATAAGAAAGAAAGAAAGAAAGAAAGAAAGAAAGAAAGAAAGAAAGAAAGAAAGAAAGAAAGAAAGAAAGAAAGAAAGAAAGAAAGAAAGAAAGAAAGAAAGAAAGAAAGAAAGAAAGAAAGAAAGAAAGAAAGAAAGAAAGAAAGAAAGAAAGAAAGAAAGAACAGAGCGTCTGTGAGCAGCAAGGAGACCTCAGGCAGCCTACCTCATATATAAAAAATCTTCAGAGGAGATGAGGGAGACACAGGAACAGAAAAACCCCTAAATATGATGCAAAGCACAAATTCACATATGCCTCTCCAAACCTCAAGCCCAAGGAATATGAAGAAAACTGCATGAAGGCACATCACAATCAAAGTGCTCAAAGCCAGCAATAAGGGGAAAATCTCAAAGGCATCCGGAGGAGGGGGAGACACATTGTATTCAGAGGAAAAAACATAAGGACAGTAGCAGCTTTTGCACCGCAGACGACCCAAGCAAGAAGGTGGAGCAGTATCTTTAACGAACTGCGAACTTGGAACTCCGTGTCCAGGTAAAAGTGTCTTTCCAACATGAAAGCAAAGAAGAAATTGGATTTTTTTCAGGCATACAAAAGCTGAAGGAATTCACCACTTGCACTTCTGTAGCACAGAGTCCTGCAGCAGAAGGAAAATGATAACAGAGAAATGTGAATCTACAGAAAAGAATGAAGGGCGTGGAAATAGCAGCCACATGAGAAGATAGATAAGGTTCTCTCCTTATTATTGCAATCATTTGAAAGAAAATTGACTTCTGACAAAGATGATAACAATGTAGCCGGAGGCTTTTAATTTATGTACAAATATATGTGTAACAATAATAGCACAAAAACTGAGAGGGGAGAAAGAGAAATAGATTATTGTAAATTTCCTACAATACATGAAGTGATAAATAACATCACTTGCAGAGATAACATCAGTAAAAGTTAAAGATCTATATTATAAATTCTAAAGTCACCTGTAACATAATGAAAGAGACATGTCTAATAAGCTGTCGGAGGAGATAACAGAAAATTAAAACTTTCACAAACTAAAAAAAGGAAGGAAGAGGAAAAGGGGAACAAAGAACAAATGGAAAAAACAGGAAATAATATGATAGACAATACATGGAAACCCAGTCATATCAGTAATTACATTAAACGTAAATGGTTTAAACACTTCAATTAAAGGGCAGAGATCATTAGACTGGATTTTTAAAACAAGCTCTTGAAAAACGAATGTTCACACAAAAGCCTGCATGTGGATGTTTACGGCAGCTTTACTCACAAATGCCAAAACCTGGAGGCAACAAAGATGTCCTTCAATAGGTGAATGAATGAGTAAACTGGTACATTAAGTAAATGCAATGTTATTCAGTATTAAAAAGAATGTGCTATCCAGCCATGAAAAGACATGCAGGAAACTTATGTGCACTCTACCTAGTGAGAGAGGCTGACCCGAAAAGGCTGCAGACTGTGGTTCTAATTGTATGACACTCTGGAAAAGGCAAAACTACGGGGACAGTAAAAAGACAAACCAGAGCTTTTGGCCGGTGCCAATGGGGAGGGAGAGATCAAGAGGCAGGGAACAGAGGGGTTTTAGGGCAGTGGAAATGCTGTGTGATGCTATAATGGTAGAAACATGTCATCATACATTGTCCAAGTCCACAGACTGTCCTACACCAAGAGCGAGCCCTCCTGTGAACTGGGGCTCTGGGTGACACCCAGGTGTCCATTCATCAGTGGTAGTACCTATGCCACTCTGGTGGGGGTTGCTGAGTACAGGGGTGGCTGTGCAAAAAGGAGGGGTATATATGGGTTTGTTGGGCAAATAACTTGGGAAAATATATATTTGTAGGGCAAATATCTTGGTCTCTTTAGACCTCAGTTTTCTCCCCTGTAAAATGTACCCTCAAAGCTCTTATTCCTTGGGTTGTTGTGATTTAGAGACACTAAATGTGTACTGTTCAAAACAGGGTGTGCCTACTCCCTACAAGGGCAGCAACGAGGGGAAGGCACAGAAGAGGGCGTGAAGGAGCCGGAGGAGTCTCCATCCTCTCAAGTACAGGAAGGTGGGGCTCAGCCCACAGTAGGGCAGCATGCACAGACCCTGCAACCCAAGCACTCTGGCATTCACGGGAGACTCACTGTCCACCTCCAGGCACCCCAGCTCTCTCAGTTCCCTAGAGCCTGGGGCTCAGGTCAAATGTCTGCAGTCTTCAAATGCTATCTAGAAATTTGGTCTAGAAACAGTTTCTACAGGGCTGGGGACGTAGCTCAGTAGCAGAGCACTTGCCTAGTGTGTGCGAGGCCCGGGGTTCAATCCCCTAGAACTGTCAAAAACAAACAAAAAACTTTCTACAGATTTTTACTTCTTCCTTAGCTGCTCATTACATTCCTGCAAAAATATAGCTTTATACCCTCTTCTGAGACAGGTCTAATTAGAAAGATAGAATATTTAAATCTTTTTGATGGGAATTTAAAGAAGTCAGGCCCTTCAGCTACAAACATCTGAGATAATAGACAATTTGTATTTTAATGATAATTCTTGCTTTGAGAAAACATCATCTAAGTAACAGATGGCCAGGCTCCCTGGAATTCTGTTTTTCTGGGCAGTGGCCTGTTTGTCTGGGGATGGGAAACTTCTGCTGGTTTCTTGCAGAACTGTCAGAGCCATCTCACAGGCCCTTGAGTGTAGCTAAGAACTGTTCAAGAGATAAGAGAATCGCCTCTCCAATGCTGCCTGATGTCTTTTGTGTTTTTCTCCTCCATGAAAAATAATTAAAATGCAAATTAACTGTAAGTCTCCCGAGATCCTGATGTGGGCATAGGGAACTGGAGGGAACACACCTGCATCCAGCTCTGATTCAATTCACGAGGTGTCCTCCACGTTATGTGGTGCTCGTTCTGTGACCCTGCCCTCCACCTCCCAAGGCCAAGGTTCTGGCAGGCAGACTGAGGACAGACACGGGGGGACTTCTGGCTCCAGAAACCCAGAAAGCCTTTCTGGACCTGCCAACATGAGGCTCAACCATAGGAAAGTGTCATTCTGTAGGTCAGAAATGGTCAAATATCTGCAAATATCTGCAATTGCTTATTTGTCAGTCTAATATATAATGGCCTCCTTCCTTAGTAATTACTGACCTCTCTTCAGGGCTTGGCACAGTATGGGTTTTGCCAGCTCTGGACAGACTTGCCCAGCCTAGAGATAAGCCACTGGTGGCCCCAGGATGAAGCCAGCCTGCACATGTTCTGTCTGGTCCATTCAGTAGCCAGTCTCCAGAGAGCCACCTCCACTCCCCTGTCCCTCCTGGACATTCACGGTGCTTTGAAGCAGAAGCTGGGCCTGATTCCCCCACCCTCGTGTCCAGGCTCCCCTAGGACTTTCTTGACCAAGAGCATGCGCGTTAGTGACGCTCTGGTACTTTCAGGGAGAGGTTTTCAGAAGCCTGCAGGTTTTACCCAGGACTGCAGGAACTGGTGGAAGCCGGGGCCAAGCAAGAAGTGCAATGACCGAGACCTCCCCTGCAGGATGAGAGGCCAGGTGGAGGGAGTGACGAGATTGCCTGGAGGTGCCAGGCGTGTGCCGGAAGAAGCCACTCGCTGGGTCTGGACTCAGTCCCAGCTGCCCCTGCTGATGCCACTAGAGCAGAAGCAATCCATCTAGCAGAGCCCTTCTAGAATTCTTATCCCACAAAATGAGGAGCAAAACAAGCCACTTAAAGCAACTGAAATAATAAGCCGTAAGTAACTGAAGCAGCCCTCAACCAGGTTGGTTGGTTAAAAATTTCTAATTAGATGCCAAAAAAAAAAAAACCCAGCCTGCACGTGATCATCATGATTTCAGCTTTCCCCAAAGCCCAGAAGCACTGCAGGCCTCCACAGCACAAAGAGCAAGCCGGAGCCCACCCCCCGCCCCCGGAGGCCAGGACCCTCTCTCCTGGGCACCCACAGCCGCTACCCATCCTGCCCCACTCCATGAGGTCACTGGGCTGGCATCAAGTTCATTTGCTCCCTCTCCCTCCCTCCCTCACCATCTGCACCCTCTTCTTTTGTCAAATGGTTCCTTGTGATCCCATTCAACAGGACACATGGCTCAAGCCCCTCTGTCTCTGTGCACGCGGTCCCCTCTGCCTGCAATGTCCTTGATCCTGTGTGTACCCAGCTCAGGTCAACCTCATGCCTTCCCAACTCCTGTGCTGGGTTAGGCGTGTCCACCGGGTCTACCTGCTGGGTGCCATTTGGCAGGGCCTGGGTCACACCCGCCACCCAACACTCCATGTAGGTGACTAAATGAATGGCATTTTGTCCCTATTTCACAGAGGATGAAACGGAGGGTTAGGGGAGTGACTGGTTCACTGCCTCTCTAAGACCAGCAGCCAATGATGCAGGAGGCAAGATTCTTGTCCTTTCTGGGTCTTCAGATGCTGTTATGGGTTGATTGTGTCCCCTCAAAAGATATATTGAAGCTTAACCCCAGTACCTTTGAATGTGACTGTATTTGGAAACAGTCTCTGCAGAAGTAGTCAAGATGGGCCCTTAGCCAATAAGATCATTGTCCCTAAGAAGACAGACACACTCAGAGAGAACAGCATGTGGCACTGGAGGCAGACACTGGAGCAACGGTCCTCAGGCCAAGGAGCCAAGGATCGCAGGTGACACCACGATGCTAGACAGAGGCAGGGGACGGATTCTCTCCCAGGGCCTTCACAGGGACGATGGCCCAGAGGACACCTTGATTGTGGACTTGTGGCCTCGAGTTAAGTCACCTATTTTTCTGCAGCTCCCTAGGAAACCACAGGGAGCTGGTCCGTGGAGGGCCCCCGGTCTGCCCAGTTCTTGGTCTGCTCTACAAGGTGGGACTACAGGGCAGGATGTCCTGAGATTGTGGCAGGGTCACCCTGGCTTCCCACTTCCTCTCAGTCCAACCTCAGCTCCCTCCTGTGGCAGGCGTGGTCTGGAGGGAGGGAGAGCAATTGCTCGATTGTGGACCAATTTTACAAGTTATATTATTCTGGGCCTAAATAGTTTAAATTGCTGAGTCAATATTGTGTTTGGTGGCTTTCGGTGACCACATGACCTTTTATTGGAGAGCCAAGGACCTGTTCTACCTGGGGAGGGAGTGGGGGAGCCCTACTGAATAGGTTTACACTCCAGATCTCAGTCTTGACCAAACTGTGGAAGTACAAACTCCCAACCCCTAAGACTCACCTAGATTGCCATGGAGCATGGGGTGGGGCCTGGGGTAGGGTCAGAGACCCCTGAAAGCCCCCAGGTGATTCTAACTGCAGCAATGTTTGAGAGCTACTGGGTTGAGACTAGTCACTAGAGGGGACTAAGTTTGAGCACTATGCCACAGGCCTGCTCACTCCACCCCAAGGACATGCTCCTTGTCCCTGGGGTGTTTCAGGGTGGCAGGAAAAGCAGCCGAGTGTCTCCAGGCTTGAGATGTGGTCCCTCAGGACCTGCAGGCTCTCCTCAGCCCTTGCACAGCCCCATGTCAGGAGGGCACTATGCAGAAGGATTTGGAGGTAACTGATGTCCACTCAAGACATCTAAAAAGAAGTCTCTCGAAGGCTCAGCTTGGACAGGGACTCCTCCTCAAGAAGTTTATGTGCTCTGGGTTTTCCTGAAGCACAAACAGGAATCGTATTTACTAAATATGCAAGGAGAGGAAGCTTGGGCTTGGGCTCACGAGGGTATGGTTTCATCCACTTCGTCGGTAATGAGGACAGCATGCAGTCTTGAGCCTGCCCAGTCCTCCAGCTTCCGGCCGCCATGGGACAGAGGTTTTCCCAGGGCACTATCCCAGGACATGCCACTTCCCTGTCCACAACCCACAATGGCTCCCACCGCAGACTGATGAGAGTCAACTCTTCATCCCCCCAGTCAGGACCTCTGACTTGCCCTGGCCCCTCTCTCCCAGCCCACTGTATCTCCTTCCCCCTCTCTTTTTGGAGGACTCTGAATATCTCCTGGGCTCCCCTCTCCTCAAGTCTCCTCCCGGATGCCTTTACTCCCAGGTCCAGACCTGCCCAGAGATCTAATCCTTCTAAGATCTATTCTCCAAGTCCTGAAGATGTCAGGTGCTCACATTTGACATCTCTCGTTCACCATCTTTTCCCGTCTCTCTTCACGAATACACATCTTGTTCTCATCCAATCACCTCAGAAATACTTGCTGAGGGCCTACTATGTGTTAGCCACGCTGCTCAGCCTAGCACTCGACCCGTTCCCTTGGCTAGGTCTTGGCCTGACCCATCGTTTGTCCGATAGTCTATAAGCACCCAGAAAGGAAAGCCACATGCCATTCAACTGGCCCCCGCACCCCTGTCCCGGTGCCTGGCATGGAGTTTCTTTCACTGAAGAATGTAAAAGAAGCACTGGTGTCTCCCTGTGGGCTGCCCATGTCGTAGGGCAGGCCGTGCGGGGACGGACACAGCCATTCCCAGTGGCCACTGTACACACTAGGGCAGGTAGGGACACTCACTCCAGCCAAGCCCAAGTGCCGCACATAAAGCAGAAACAGCTCCCATCCCGAGGGAGACAATAGAAAGACCCACGACAGGAAGCAGTCCTGGAGCACAGCCCCATACGGGCTCTGGGAAAAGCACCGCGGGAGACCACCTCCTGGGAGGAGAAGAGACCAGCTATCTTGCAGTGTCTGTCTGTTCCCTTCATTGAGCCTTTCTCAGGGTGAAGCAGTAAAGTGGAACACCCAGCAGCCTTGCAGATTCTCAAGCCTAGACTGGAAGCTCCATTCCCTTCCTTATAACAATGTGTCCTTGGGTAAATTATTTAATCTCATCATAAACTTATAAATAAAGTTTGGTAACCTGATCTGCAAAAACAGGGCCTACATCCCAAACTTGTCAGGGTTTACTGTAATACTACATGCCAAATGCCTGGCATCGGGCACACAGTAGGTGCTCAGCAAACCTTTTAACACGCCTTCCATTGGTATGAAAATGTATGTTCCTAGTCCTTGCAGCTAGCAGAGAACGGAGTTAGTAATCAACGTGAAACATATCAGCAGAAATAAATCGACCAAGTGAAATGGGAATTACATACACACACACACACACACACACACACACAAGAAAACCTAAAAAAGGAAAAAAACCCAACCTCTATAGGTTCTGCCCATAGGTGCTGAAAAGCCTATGTTTATTTTGTCAAGTCACCATAGCAACTGTTGATGCTCCAGCCAGCCCCTGGGTTAGCAATGATCAATTTATCTTGTAACCATGGAAACACCAAGGTTCCCAGGGATCCAGAGGGGAAGGCAGCCACAGACTTGTGTGAGCTCTTCTCCCTCCTCGAAATGAATCCTGGAAAACCCCCTCCGGCAGCTAAAGCCACCTCTATCTACAACAGTGATGACTGTTTGCTAGATGGCAATATCTACAAGCACGGATTTAGGAACAGGAAATAGAAAATCAGGCAAAAAAGGGCCAGCAATGCCCATAAAAGCAATTAGCATCACGCAAAACTTGTTAAGAGGCTGGTAAAAGCTGGGCTCTGGATTCCCCGGAGCCGACCTGTGGACTGTGTCCTCTGGATGCCTTGGATTGGGGATCACCCTCCACAATCTGGATTTTGCTGTGATATTTTAAGCAGACTTTCAGCACAGGTGAAGTTTGGGGAAAACAAAGTGTGCCCTCAAACTTCCACCTGGTGAAAGAAAGCATCAGCAGGCAAGGTCCCTGCTACACACCCAAGAGACTGAGGGGAGCCTGGGTGGCCTACCTGCCCTGCTCTCAACGCAGCCAGCCAGCACAATCCTGGAACATGCAAGGTCTGAGGGCTGGACTGGGGTTCATTTTCCCCAGACAAATGGGGCCCTGCCCTGGATGCAGACCAGTCAGCATGGTGGTGAAGCAGTAAGGTGGAAGTTTATGTGCTTCCCCAGGGCCACGCGCAGCTACAGAATCAGGGGTTTCTCTTTGTTCTGGCTCAAGAGAGTTAAGGCACAGAAATATAATGAGCACCCAGGCTCAGAACTCAAAGGGTTCTCCAGGAGCCCAGATCAGCCGGCGCGGGAACAGGTCATTAGTCTTCCCTGCCATGAGGAGCCTGTTTGTGTGGAGGGAAGAGTTATGATCGCGCACTGCACTGAGGGCTAATCAGACTCACAAAGCAAAAATGGGTAAACTGGCCGCTGGGCTTCGAAGCTTGCCAGGTCACAAAGTCTCACTGCCTTCCTCCAGGCGGCAGGGGCTATGGTCCCCGCTCACAGTGGAGAGAAGGAAGGCGCCCGAGGTCACCTGCAAGTGGCAGATTACCCAGCTGCGCCTCGCAAAAAAACAGAGCTGGGAAGTGCGCGGTTGTCCACCACCAGCTTCCCGCGGGTCTGAGCTTCGCCATCCCCTGCAGGCCCGGGTGGGGGCTGGGCAGGGAGGGGACGACTCGGCTGCTCGGGTTCCTAGAAGCTTTCTCGCCTCCTCTAGGGGCCGGAGTGGGAAGAGCCCCACCCTAGGGGCGCAAGGTGCACCGCCCACCCCACCCCGGGAAAGCCCCGCTGGAGCCCCCTGGCGCGAGCACCAGGTGGTGCTGCCCGGCTCGCCTCGGGACAAAGGACCAGGACC
>NW_025999900.1:60209426-60275747 GCF_001458135.2 Marmota marmota marmota | reverse complement strand
GGGCGGGACTCCGTCCGGCACCCTCCACGTGACCACTTCCAGCCCCACCCTCTGGGGCAGGGCCTGGCGGACCCTCGAGCGCTCGCAGTCATCAACCTGCGAGGGCCGGATGGAGAAACTGAGGCCTGAGTTGAGGCCACTCATTAGTGCAAGGACCAGCGACCAACCCAAACCCAACACCTCCGGTCCCGTGCAATTGTCCCCAGCCCTCCAGTGAACCTGGATGTGCTTTCTGAGGACTGGTGCGCTGATCCGAAGCCTGAGGACCTGGATCACGCCGAGCAGAATTAGAGTGACTGGGCTTTGTGTGCCAATCCTGTACCCAGACTCCGGTGTGTGCCTAGGCGCAGGCAGAACAAAGTTTTACATCTAGCTTTCCTTTGTTGTACGGGGTAAGTTAGGGTCTCTTTGAGCCTGGGTTTCCGATGAGATGTACGCAGCTCCACGGGGTGAGCTCCAACATGACCCGTGTCACATAAGGCAAGCGGCTGTGACTGGATCACACAGTGCACAACTTGCACCACTGGCACTCCATAGCTGGGCTAAGCCCTTCTCCGAGCTCAGACAAGTCTCCCAAACCATGCAGATGTGGCTGAAATGAGGGGAGGGTGGAGATGCCCAAAGAGGCCTGTTGCTGGCTCATCACATGTGCCCACATCCCAGACTCGGTGGTGGGTGGAAGATTTGTCCTTTTCCAAGGGCTCACTAGGAGGGAACCAGTCTCAGTGAGTATCACCTGGTTCCTTATTGGAGCCACCTGTAAGCCGGGCAACCAAGGGACTCTCAGACATTGTCAAGGGCACTGTAACTCAAGAGAGATTCCCCCTACCCCGGGTTCCTCAGGCAGGAGGCCAGCAGGGACCCTAGAGGTGGGACCAGGTTCTTACTGATGGCTGGCTTTCAAGAAGGATAACCTTTGCAGACAGTTTCTTCCCTCTCCTGCCTTTTCCTCTGTTCTTTCTCCTTCTCTCCCTCCCCTTCCTTCTCTCTCTCTTTGCCTCTTCCTCTTTCCTCTCTCTTCCCACCGCACTCCTTTCGCATTGTGCTGGACTCTTCCTTACTTTGGGGCTCTCTGCAACTTCCAGCCAGGCTCCTCCTCCCTTCCCTAACCTCACCAATTTTGTGCCTCCCTCTCAGCCAGGCATAACCAGTCACTTTGCCAGTCTCACCCAGTGCCCACATGGTCCATGCCAGCAGCCACCCGCTGGACGGTCAGATCCTCCCTGGAGTGACAGCTGAGCAGCATGATCAGGACCTTCCCTGCTGGCTGTCAACAAGTTATGTACTTCAGTTGTGAAGTCTCATAAATAAAAAGGCCATGCGTGCTGTAGCTGTACAGCTTAAAAATAATAACGCCCCTCACAGTTTAGTGAGCAGAAGGGCCAGCAGTAGCCTTTAAACCCTGGTATCTTTCCAAATGTGTTTCTTACCTGCCCCCTCCCCAAGGGTCTTCTCTGTCCTAAATTTTCATCTTAATCATCCTCTTGATTTTCTTTATAGTTTACCTGCTTTAAAACTTTATAAAAAAGTGAAAATGCCCTTTGATGGATCCTTGCCTGACCCCCGGCCCCCTTTTCAATCCCCAGTGTCTGTGTGGCTGATGGTCTATATCAGTTTATCACTGGCCCTTTGATCAGTATTTACCTCATCTTCAGATTTTCTGCTAGAGCAAGCCATAGTTCTGTGACCTCTTGAACTTGCATCTGGATGCACTCAGAGAATATGCTGGAAATGAAACTGTGGAGACATGTGTTCAGCTCATCTGCCTCTTTGCTAAATGATGTTCATTATTTCCAGTTTCTGATTTCCAAGAAATTACCTATTTTACTGTCCTAACTGTAGCACATGTGGGTCCTCATTGCTGCACATTTTCACCAACAATTTGCATTCTTGGATCTTTAATTTCTGCCAGTGTGCTAAGATGAAGTAGTGTTTCATGTGGATTAAATCCTCTTTGCTCTGATTACCAATGGCATTAATCATCTTTTGTACATCTATTGCCCAGCCTCACTTCCTTTCATAAGAAATGCCTTTCATAAGGTCTCTTGTGTACTTTTTAATAATTCAGTTGTTGAGTTTTTTTATTGACTCTTAAAAGTATCTATGTATTTTAGATACTAATCTTGCTGGCTATTGGTGTTATAAATAGCTTCTTTCAATGTTTACATTTATTTTCATTCCCTTTGTTGCATATTTTGATAGACAAGTTTTTAGTTTTTGTTTAGTCAAAATTCATCACAGTTAGCCTTTGTTTAAGAAATCTTTTCAGTCATAGTTGTGCCTGCCTCTAGTCCCAGCACCCGGAGGCTGATCTGGGAGGTTTGCTGGAGTTCAGGAGTTCCAGACCAGCCTAGAAGATGTAGAGAGACCCCATATCAAAAATAAACTTTTCCCAACTTGAAACCATAGAGATGCTATCCCAGAGCTTTGTAGGAAAAATTAAAATATTTCTTTCTTTACAAGTTTCAGCTATTTTACAACTTAGCATTGGGTGAGGAAGCAATTCCAGTTTCCCTCTATTAATAATCAATTTCCAGTGCCTTGGTGGTCAGCACTGGCCCTACCTGTTGATCTGCAGCAGTGTTTGTGAGGAGTCCTTTTAGGACGGGTCTGGTTCTGCTGGTCTGCTCCGTGGGTTGTTCATCTAGCCCAACACTAATGCTATTTCGACTTAGTCACCACAGCTTCATACTGGGTGAAATAGGATAGTGTCACTGGAGGGGGTCCAAGAGGTCCTGGAGAGGGGGCCCTCAACTTGGGATGACAGGGTCCTTGACAAATGTGGCAGAAAATTATTTTATTTTATTTTCATTTTTTGGTACCAGGGATTGAACCCAGGAGTACTTAACCACTGAGCCCCATCCCCAGCTCTATTTCTATTTTATTTAGAGACCGGGTCTCACTAAGTTGCTTAGGGCCTCGCTAAGTTGCTAAGGCTGGCTTTGAACTCAGAGATCCTCCTGCCTCAGCCTCCCGCTGGGAGTACAGGTGTGTGCCACAGCATGTGGCTGGCAGAAAAGAATGTTAAGACTTGTGAGATAGAAGGACAAGCAGAGGCTTGCTCAGGAAAGGGAGAATGCAGGGAGTGAGAGGCATTGGGGGTCTTGAGCTCTTCTTTGAAAAGAAGCTGTGAGGTTTGGCCATGAGAAGGCCTGGGGGTGGTGACCTCAGTGTGGCGATCACTGTTTCCAGAACCTTCCTCATCATGTGATCAACAGAGAACATTTGGAATGTACCAGATTGTAGAGGTTTCCTAAAATATCATCTCTCCCTTTGTTTAATCTACTCCAAAAATACATGTGTTGATACATTGCTCAGGGAAGTTTTTATAACTGAGTGAATTTCTGGTAGCTTTAAGATTGTGAGTGAGGATTCATAGATTTCCCAGAAATCCAGGAGCGACACACTTGGGGACAGGCACGCGGATCTTCAGTGCAGGCGCTCAGGTTAAGGTCATATCCCCTTTTCCTTCCTTTGTCTCCTTTCTACCTGTCTTTTCTTTCCTTTTCTAGAAGTTTCTTGGCTACTCCTGGCCTGTACTCTTCTGGATAGGTATCTCTCTATACATACTTAGCTCTTCTTTAATATTTTTATGCATGGATCTAGCAAATCTTTTGCTGAAAGCATTCATCCCTTTCTGCTTTTTGGAAGTTAAATATTTTATTTTGAATGCTCCTAGGTTCGTTTGTAGTCGTACAAAATAATACAGAGCTCTCACGCACACTTTGCCCTGCTTCTCACCATGGTTAACATCTTACAATTATTACAGTTTATAAAATGTGACCACTGGGATGTGGACATTGATATGGTGAAGGTTCGAACACACCCGTCACCCCCAGGATCCCCCTGTTGTGTTGTCCAGCCAGCCCTGTGTCACTGCTGCCCCACCACTCTTAGTTCCTGGCAGCCACGGGTTATTTTCCATTTCTCTAATTGAGTCATCTCAAGAGTGTTCTGTACGTGGGTCATAGAACAGCTGACCTCCTCTGGCCAGCAGTTTTCAGGCGTTGCTGCTGCACCAATAGTGTGTTCCCCTTCGTTGGTGGGTAATATTTCATTTTGTGGATGCACCACAGTTAGTTTAACCATGAGCTGATTGAAGGACACCTGTGTTGTTTGTCTTTGGGTATTTTGAATAAAGCTGCTATAAACATTCATGTATAGGCTTCTGTATGAATGTTGTCTTCCTTTCTCTGGGATGCATTTTTCTTTAAAAAATATTTTTATCAGTGCATTATAGTTATACAGAGTAGTGGGGTTCATTTTGATGTAATCACACCTACAGGGAATATAATTTGCTCCATTTCAATCCCTGGTCTTGCCTCTTTCTCTCTTCTTCTCCCTCCTGGTGTTCCTCGTGTGCTATTCTCCTGGTCTTCTTTTTATGTTTTTTTTCAATTGGTGCTTTATAGATACACATAGCAGTGACATTTATTGTGGTATGTTCACATATGTACATAGCATAATCTGGTCAGTTTCAATCTGAACCTGTTTTCCACGATGGTGGTACCATTTCACACCCTCACCGAGTGTTTCCACAGTCTTGCCAACGCTAGGTGTTACGATGGCTGGTTGTACACGTCATCTTGACTGGCCATGAGGTTCCCAAATTAAACGTTCTTTCTGGGTCTGTCTGAGGGTGTTTCTGGATGAGATCATACATTGGAGTGGATGGATTCAGTCGAGATTGTAATTTTGGGGTGCATCATGGAGGGCTTGAGTTGAACCTGGAGGCTGGGGAAGGAGGACTTGGCCTCTTTTCCCAGACTCACCCCTTGATCTGGGACATCTTTCACCTTCTGCTCTGGGGTGCGCTGTTGGCCCCCTGGTTCTCAGGACTTGAGACTCTGAAGAACCGTCTCTTCCCTGGCCTCCGGGGAAGCTGCTGATCATGGGTCTTCCCGGCCCCTCTTACTGTTGGAAGCCAACTCCCATAAGAAATCATATACATCACTTTAAGTCCTATTAGTTCCGTTTCTCTAGAGAGCCTGACTAACGCGGGCATCCTCATTATTTTTACTTTCGCCGACCCGGTGGGCACGCGGTGATAGCTCACTGGGGTTTTACTCTGTGTGCCCCGAGGGCTAATGATGCTGACCATCTTTTCGCTTGCTTGTTTGTCATCTGTATGTCCTTCTGATAAAATGTCTGTTCGTGTCTTTTGCCCTTTCCTGATTATGCTGATGGTTTACTCTTGAGTTTCGAGAGTTCCTTATGTTGATTAGAAACTCCTTTTTCATCAAGTCTGTGTTTTGAAGATATTTCCTCCAGTTTGTAGCTTCTCTTTTCAGCCTCCTAATAGGGTCAACAGTCAGAGTTAACCTATTAAATTTTGATGAAGTCGAGTTTATCAGTTTTTTTCTCTTTTGATGGTGGTTTTTGTGGTGTCAAGTCTGATAACTCATTGACTGGCCCCATATTGTGAGGATTTTCTCCTGAAAGGTTTAGGGGTCACACGACTTTTGTGTTAAAGTCTCTATGAGGTGTAGGACTCAGGAGAGGGTCACACTTCACGGTGGACGCTGTCTTGCTGTGGCACCTGTGTTAAACAGTCCCTCTCCTCCCCTGAACTGTCCTCACACCTTTATCAAACCCCTAGGGCATGTTTGTGGGGGTCTGCTTCTGGGTTCTCCACTCTGTGAGTTGGTCTGTGTGTCTGCCCCTGGCTAGTCCACGGCTTGCTCACTGTAGCTGTAGGGCAAGTGGTAAAACCAGGGAGCCAGCTTCTTTGCATGTTTCCCTCGTCTCCCCAAAATATTTTGACTCTTCCAGTTCTTTTGCCTTTCCATATAAATTTCAGAATATTCTTGTCTATATTCTCCTGGCCATTCTCAGTCAGTCCCCAGCCTCAGTCAACTATGGTCAGACTTATCACTACAGATTAGATTTGTCTTTTCCAGATTTTTTTTCTGTAGATGGAATCATACCAAATGTTCTCTTGTCTGATTTCTTCCATTCATCATGAAGTTTTTGAGGGTCATCATGCTGCATATATATCTCCATAGCTCCATGGTTGCTATGGAACAGTAAGCGTGTAATGAACGGATGTCTGTCTGTCTTTCCACCCTGTTGGCGGGCCTTTGGGTGGTTTCCAAGCCTTTGGCTGTTATGGCAAAACCTCCCATGAAGGTTTGTGTGCAGGTCTCTGTGTAGACATCGTGCTCGCTTGGCTGTGTGTCTGTTGGGAAGTACCAGCTTGTTTTCCAGAGTGTGCACGTTTTGCCTTTGCACCAACAGTGTGTGAGAATTCCAGCCGCCTTACTCTTTGCCACACTTGGTGTTCTCATTCTTTTAATTTAGCCATTCTAGAGGGTATAGAGTAGTATTTCATTACCTTTTGGTTTTATTTTATTTGTAGAGAGGAGAAGTCTATTTTGGCTCCTGGTTTCAGAGGACTCAGTCCATAGACGGCTGACTCCGTAGCACTGGGCCCAAGGTGGGGCAGAATCGCATGGCGGAAGGGTGTGGCAGAGGAAGGCAGTTCAGGATGGGGCAACAGGAGAGAGAGAGAGAGAGAGAGAGAGAGAGAGAGAGAGAGAGAGAGAGAGAGAGACTCCCCTCATCCCCTCACCAGGGACAAAGGCATAAACCCAGAGGCATCACAGTGTGAATTCACCCTTCCCCCATGATGAAGGGGTTGGCATCAGCTCACGTGCTCATTGCCCATTGGTTCATTTTCTTTTATGAAAGGTCTGTTCAAATCTTTTGCCCACCTAAAACACATTGGATTGCTTGTTTTTTTTTTATTATTGAGTTTCAAGAATCCTTTATTTTGTATTTGTTCTTTATTAGGTATTTTGGGTAGGTCCTGTGTCCTAGGTCCTGTGTCAGACGCATGTACTGTAAATATTTTCTCAGTCTGTGACTTTTGTATTTTTCTCTTAAAAATTTAATACAGTCATTCATTCAGTGCATTTAAGGTGTCCATAATATTTTGATATATTTATCTTGATACACAGGTGTGTAGTGAAATAGTTGAGCAAATGAACACGCCCATCATCTCATGTGGTCATCTTTCTTTCTTTCTTTTTGTGGTAAGAATACCTAAAATTGGTTCTCTTGGCAGATTTGCAGATAGCAATTCAGTCTTGTTAACTGCAACCCTCGTGCTGTGCACGCACTCTCTAGACTCGCTCATCCCACACTTCTGCAGTGCTCACCCTTTGCCTCCGTCCCCCCACATCGCCCTCTGCCCTGACAACCACGCTTCTACTCTGTTTCATGTGTTGTGAGTGGCAGGATTGCTGCTTTTTTTTTTTAACTTTTTAAAATTCATCCTAATTAGTTAAATATGGTGATAGAATGCATTTTGAGACATCATATATACATGGAGTCTGACTTCTCATTCTCCTGGTTGTATACATGATGCAGGGTCACACTGGTCGTGCAGTCATCAATGCACACAGGGTAATGATGTCTGATTCACTCTACTCTCCATCCTACCCCCACACCCCCTTCACTTCCCTCTGCCTAATCCAAAGTACCTCTGTTCTCCCCTAGCACCCCGCCTTGTGAATTAGCATCCACATATTAGAGGGAACATTCGGTCTTTGGTTCTTTGGGACTGGTCAGCCCCTTCCAGGCAGATATGCACAGTAGAAGGATCACTGTCCTCTCTCTGCTCTGCAAAGTGACCTTGCCCAGCTGGTAAAATGACCAGTTGGGGACACCAAGAATTCTATCTGCTGTGGGTTTAGCAGCCTTTGCTGGTGACCCCTGGTCTCTCAGATTTACCCTGGCCAGCACTGAGCCACGATTCCCCTCTTCCACCTGCCCCAGATCAAGCAGGTGATGGAGGACCCTGCAGGTCACACACTGCACAGGGTGCCTGGCAGGGAGGAGAGTGTCCTCCCGCCTGAGGCCAGTGAGAGGCTGTCTCCAGAGAGAGGTGCCTTTGCTAATTCCCCTAAAGGGTCTTAGGAGGAATTAGAAAAATACCCGGGAATCATCCTTATCTTTTCTGTCCCTTACCTCTCTTCTCAGAGTTCCCCGAGCTCTGGCCACACAAGTCTCCTTTGTGTCCCAGGGGTACGCCAGGTGAAGTCTGCTTTCTCAGGGAATTGGTCTTGGCTATTTCTCTGCTTGAAACTCTTGCTCTGGATCTTTCTTCCAGAGGTTCAGGTTTCAGTTCAAAAGCCACCTCTTCCAGGAGGCCCTCCCTGACCACCCTCACTTAAGTATCCCTATCATAGCACTTATTTATTTTTTTTCCATAGCATTTCTCCATTTTTAATTATTTACTGGTTAGAAGAGGCAATCTGCTGTGGGTCCTGAGCACCCCTGCTTGTCCCCCAGGGGTGGTGAAGGCAAGGCTCTGGTGGGCCTATCCACCAGGCCATTCCTTGGGACTTTTTTTTTTTTGGTGAGTGACCTACACAGGATGAGGTCACATCTGCCCCAGACGAGGGACCACAGTGCTCACTGCTGGTTCTCAGAGCAGCGAATCCCAGGGTTCTGCGTTGGCCTCCTGTAATGCAGCCCCCCCCCACCCCGTGTGCAATTCCTGCCTCAGGCCTGGCCTCACCCCTCTCCCCCCACATGCGGGTGTGGGTGAGAATGGCGCAGCTGTGTGCTCGGAGACCTTGCCCTGCACCAGATGCTGCTGGCTGCTGATTGCTTGACCTCTCCCCAGCCAGGCCAGGTCAGCCTGTCTCTGTCTGAGGCCCAGAACAGGGAAGTTCTGGTAAGTACATGAGACCAGAGGCCCCTCCATGCTCTTGGTCCTGGCAGTGTGACCTGGGAATGGGGACCAGGACGTGTGTGGGCCCCAGACAGCGATTATGCCCAGTCCTGTATATATAATTCATGGTGCTAAGAACGGGGATCTGGAGATAAGGAAGGTTGTGTTCCTTAAAAGATCCTTGTGCTGAAGGCCACAGCAGGGGTCTTGTCACCGTCCCCATCTGGGACCCAGATGCAGAAGACAGGGACCACAGAGACCTTGGAGTGGACGCCTGTCCTGCCTGGAAAACCCTGAAAGAATCCATGAGTTTCTTGCTGAGTGATGAACTTGATGAATTATTCAGGGCACATCCAGGGGTTGGACGTGGCCTAGACTGTCCCTTTTTAATGGACAAGAAAAAAATGAGGCAGTGGGACAGCTAAGTGCACAGGAAATCCTGCTGTCCCTGGGGCCTGGCCCACACTGCAGCCTTTGTCTGCTCACACAGGAAGGCTCCTGTCCTGACCACTCCCAGGGCCTCCCCCCCAGGGCTTCGGAAAAAGAGACTCTGGGCTGCTAGGGCTGGCCCAGCAGGGGACCTCGTTCAAATGCTGTATCCCCACAAACCAGATTCAGCAGTCTGGATCATACAGCCTCCCCAGGTGATTCCCCTGCCTGCCCATCTTTCTCCCAGCCAAAATCAAGCCTTCTCTAGGGCTCCCTAGGACTCCATTAGGAAATTGCAATTCCATTCAATTATTGAACAGGTACTTGCTGGGCACCTGCTCATCTTGCACAGGTTGCCTCTAAACCTCAGTAGACAGGCTCAGAGAGGCTCACCTGCTCAGGTTGCTCAGTGAACATCGGGCAGTGGTAGGACTTTTTTTTTTTTTAATAAATATTTGTTTTAAGAGGGAGGGAGAGAGAGAGAATTTTAATATTTATTTTTTAGTATTTGGCGGACACAACATCTTTGTTTGTATGTGGTGCTGAGGATCGAACCCAGGCCGCACGCATGCCAGGCGAGCGCGCTACCGCTTGAGCCACATCCCCAGCCCCAGTGGTAGGATTTTAATCCAGACCCAGATGAATCCAGAGTTCATATATATTCTGTGCTATGGTTTCTGTTCAAGGAACTGGCTAGATTTTAGTCAGACTAATGCAAAAATACTAACAATTATGAAACAAGGAACAATTAGCTCATGCATTCACCCATTTTTTCTTTCATTCACAAATAATCCACTTATTCAGTATAGCTTTATGAGCACCTACTATGTGCCAGGTACTGTGTGTCTAGTAGGGATGGCCAGAGCTGTAGCTGTACAGTTTCCACAGTGGTGACGAGGAGCTGAATCTGACAGCTCAAATGGCTGCCCATTTGGGGAGAATGAAGAATTGGGTTTGTATTTTAGCTTTGCTGCTGGATGGCAGATGACATCAGGCAAACTATTCAACCACTTGGAGTCAAAGAGCTTCCATGTTTAAAACATAGGAGTGGATGAGGTGATGGTCCAAGAGCCCGGTGCTGACCCTGGTGCACCGTTGGGTGTCCTGTTCAGGGAAGGACAGAAGGAAGGCTAGTTAAAGTCCCTGGGGAGAGGGAGGGAGTCAGGGATTGCTCTTCTGCTGGTGTTTCTTGTAGCTTTAACAAATGTTCTGCTGAAACAAGTCCACTAGAGGCAGCAGAGTGAGGGGTAGGGTGGTTTGTTTGTCCATGAAACATGCCAACACCCAGCAGGTGCCTGCATGCACTGGGGACGGTTCATGAGTGAACACGGGAAGGAGGTCATGTGCATGTACGGTCAGATGCGTGAGTGCTTGATAGATTAGGAGGATGTAGGAAGCCTCGCCTGCGTTCCTTTTCTGACACACACACTTCAGGACTGATGTTCATGATGAGCCAATGCCAGGTGGACAGACGCTTGCTTCGTTGGTGCAGGGTTCCCGCAGCACAGGAAAGAAAGGGAACTTAGGAGCAGGACTCCTGTGCTGCCCCATCCCGAGAGACCTGTGCATATGGCCACTCATCCCCTCTAAAGCAAGCCCTAGCCCTCCTGAGTGCCAGGAACTGGGCCACGTTCCACAGCAGGGAAAGGTACCAAGCTGGTAAATGGAACGAGGCCATTCCATTCCAACCTGGGCTGTCCAGTTAGGGGGCACTGGTGACACGTGCCTTGTAATAGGGTAGTCTGAGATAAAAAATATACAATGTCCACAAGATTCAGTGTAAAAACTGTATGATTTTTAAACATTGATTACACATTGAAATGACAGTAATTTGGATGCATTAGGCTAAAGCCAATCAGTTGTTAAAATTAATTCACCTGTTTCTTTTTATGCTTTATAAGGAGGCTACTAGAACATTCTAAACCACGGATGTGGCATGTATTCTGCTTCTATTGAAGCCGCTGGTGCACAGCTCAGTGCACACAGTGCAGCTCTGATGTGGGGATTGACAGCTGGGAGGCTCTGGGGGGCTCTGGGCAGGCTTCTGAGTGCGGCAGGGGCCAGGCAGGTGAGTGGGAAGGAGAGAGACAGACTAGGGGCTCCAGGGAGGGGGTCAGACTTGGGCAGTTTAGCCAAAATACTGTCCCCATTTCCCAGGTTGACAAAATGGAGTGTCACTTCACTCTCTGGGGAAGCTCCTCGCTAGAGTTCCAGGCTAGACCCAGGACCTTGCCCGGGCGCTGGGATGTGGAATGCTAACCCTCAGAAATCCATGCTGTGCGGCCAGCGCTGCCCACATGGAGAAAGTGTCCCCTCCCCAGCCCCCCAGCTAATCTCCCTGACACCCACACTTGCTTTTCTGCCAGATGCCCACTTGTCCCCAGAAGGCAATTGCTGCTTTACCTCCTTTGTTGGCGGAGTCTCCCAAGAGTCTGATGAAGTCATTTTAATTAAAGCACTGATTGTGCTGGGAGGAAATGGTGGGGAACACGCGGCTCTGGGGGAAGGTGGCTGGCGCTGACGCAGGGAGGTAATTGGAAGACACCTCGGCCTCCAGCTCTGCTGCCCAGGGCAGCCACGTCCCCTCATCTCACAGTAACAGCCGTGATGCTGTCTCTTATACACATCTGCTGATATTTAAATCAAACCCTCACTGTCCTGTGAGGCTGGGGGCATTAGCTCTGTTTTTATACAACAGAGAAAGAAATTGAGGCTTCTAGAGATTTCTATCGGCTAAGTNCCCCACCCCCCGTCCAGAGCAACCCAGCCAGGCAGCCAGTGTTCAGAGAGGGGAGCAGCTCCCTTAAACTCACACAGCTAGGGAAAGCAAGGGCCAGACTTATACCCAGCACCTGGCCCAGTGATCTGTCCACTGCTCCTGCCTCATATCCAGCAGCTCCCTGGGGTATGATGACGCCCTTTGGAGACCTTCCAGGTGACAGTCTTGCCCAGATTCTGCCTCTCCCTCTACTTAGCCGATAGAAATCTCTAGAAGCCTCAATTTCTTTCTCTGTTGTATAAAAACAGAGCTAATGCCCCCAGCCTCACAGGACAGTGAGGGTTTGATTTAAATATCAGCACCTCATTGGAGGCCCCCAGGAGCTCCCTGATGGCCACACACGACGTCACTGTGCACACGTGAACGCAGTTCTTCCTCTCCTGCCTCCCTGACCCCTGCAGCCTCTTCAGCTGCCTCGGTGGCTTCCCTCTGGGCCTTCTCTTGGAACTAAGAGCTGTGCTCGGCCTGGCGCATCCATTCCCCTCCCGGCCCCTCTGCTGCCTCCAGACCTGCCTGGGCTGGGCAGGTGCCGGCTTCCGTGCCTGCCTCACCAGCAACACATGCTCACTGCGCGGCCCTGGAAGGGACACTTCCTTGCTTGCTCGTCACAGCAACCCCAGGCTGGCTCTCAGGGACTCTCCCAGGTGAGCAGGGACTCTGCTCCAGGCCTGGCCTGGGTGCTGTCACGTTCCCTCAATAGATATGTCTAAGTCTAAACCCCCAGTACCTGGGAATGTGGCCTTCCCCAGAAGTAGGGCCTTAGAGATGCAATCAAGTTTAAATTAGACCATGGGGGGCGCTAATCCAATGTAACTGGTGACCTTGTAGGAGGAGAAGAGACACAGGCATCTACAGACAGGCCTGACAAGGAGCCACCACCAAGAGCTGGGAAGGGGCAGGGGAGGGTCCTGTCCAGGGTCTCAGGGGACCATGGCCTTGCTGACTCCTTGGGTGTTGGACTCTGAGCCTCCAGAACCGTGGAGAGCACATTTCTGCTGTTTAAGTCTCCCAGGTTGTGATACATACTTTGTCACGTTGTCCCTACAGATGCCCCTTCTACAGCTGATGCCCTGTGATCTGGATGATTGACCTCTGCCCTGTGCCTTGGTTTCCTTGCAATGAGGGGGACAGTTGTAGTTCTCACCTCGAAGAGTCGCTGAACATTGAATGAATTAATAGCATGGGGTCCCATAAATAATAGATGCTATAAGCAGAAGCTGTTACTTATAGTGGGTCAATAAAGTGTGTTGAAAAAATGAGCAGATGGAACACACGCTGTTGGTGTTCCAGATCGCTCATTCCCTCCTTCCTCGTGCTCTACAGGTGTGGTTGCTTTTAAGTCTGGGAACTGACGGTGGCTGTGAGCTGTTGGTACTGTCCAGCATCCGTTCCCCTCCTCTGGTGACAGCATCCCAATTGTCTCCATCCTCATCTTCCCAGTCAAGGGGCTCAGCTGGGGCTGACCCTATATCTCCTGCCACCATGAGGATTTAATTCAGGGGTGGACACAGTCTCAAGTTGGCTGAATGAGAGGTATCCCTAGCAACTTGACTGACAAGAGAAGTTGGCTTTCTGTGAAGTTGCTAAGCTGGTCGAAGGTAATCAGAGCCGCTGGGAGCCATCTGCCTGCCAAAGCCAGGCCACAGGGACGCAGAGCTGAGAGAGGAAGAGAGAAAGTTCCCGCAGCACCCTTTGAGCTCCTGGGTCCATGATGCCTGCAGGTGGACAACTCCTTTTCCATTACCGGAGAAAATGAATCAAGAGTCTTGTCTCCTACAATCAGAAAATCTGACTGCTGTGAAAGTTGGTGGCAGGAGTGGGTGTTGCCAGAGACACGACCTCAACTGAGGGTCAGCCCTTGCGATGCAGAGACAAGTCAGAGAGTGATCTGCTTGTCCTGAGCCCGGCACCGGGTGCTACTTCTACTCGACTTTAAGAGACATGGCGGGAAAAGAACACGAAAGCTTGTAGCCGGCTTCTCCTTGACTTCAAAAAATTCTTAGAAGAAACGGAGGGAACCCAGCCCATCTGAGGATGAGAGAGTAGCAGCCGACTTCCCTAGAGGAGGCGTTTTCTGGTGTGGTCAATAACCCAAGTTGATGGTGAGCAGATAGTCCTCTTGGTAGAATTAGAAATGCCAGCTCTTGGGCTGGGGATGTGGCTCAAGTGGTAGCGCACTTGCCTGACATGCATGGGGCACTGGGTTCGATCCTCAGCACCACATACAAATAGAATAAAGATGTTGTGTCCACCAATAACTGAAAAATAAATATTAAAAAATTCTCTCTCTCTCAAAAAGAAAAGAAAGAAAAAGAAAAAAAGAAAAGAAAAGAAATGCCAGCTCTGCCCCCGAGCCAAGTTGATTTTGGGGACAGGAACAGGGAAAGGCAGTAGTGATCCTGGAAAGTGTGGCATTCACCTGACCTCCCCCAGTCCCCCTCAAGTATCATTTTGGGTCCCACATGTGCCGCCCATAAGGCCAAGAACTGCCCCTACAGAGTCCTCACTAGGATTTGGCCTGGGCATAGGGTAGACGGGTGTGCCCACCTCCCAGCTGTTACCTGGCCAAAATGCAGGCCACCCCAGGCAGAGTTCTACCTGTGGATCCTGGTCAAGGGTTCTCCTGAAACACAGAAAAGCCCTGCTTGCTCTGTCTAGAGCCAACAGGAAGTGGATTGCCCAAGAATCGCAGCCTCTGCAAACTGCTGGAGTCTGGGTCTGGAATGTCCCTCGAAGGTGTCAAAGGCTTGTCCTCTGGTTGATTCTATGGGGACATAGTGCAAACTTGAAGAGGAGGGCCCCAGGGGATGCTTTAGGACACGTGGGGGACCCGATCTCTTCCTCTGTCTCTCTTGCTTTGGCTTCTTGGCCCTGATCCAGGTGATGATCACGATCAAGATGAGCATCTTTGCCCGGCCATGCACCTCCTCCATGATGGGTTGCCTCACTACAGGCCCAGACGCAGTGGGGCCAGCTGACACCTCCAAAGCCTTATCTTTTTTGTTTATAAATTGATTACCTCAGGTATTTGTTACAGTGAAAAAAAGCTAACTACCAGGATTATCCTTCCAGACCCTGCGGAGGGGGGTCTTCCCAGAGAACAGAAGCGGAGGTGACCCTGGGGACCCACCAGGGCTTAGCCATTGTCGGAGGGAGTCTGCCAACCCATGCGAGGTGGCAGCCTTGGGTTGCTTCTCCTTTCCCCAAGGGAATTTTTCTAACCATTTTTATTTTTTCTTCATTGTATGAGAGTTGTGCCAGGTGGGGGTTAATTTATCTTTCAGACACATTTCTGGACCCCCAGAAATGATGAGCGGATCTCATTGAGGTCAATGAAATCCCCCCGGCCATCGTGGATGTGGATCTTGACATGAGTTTCGGGGAGTCTGCTCTGGGGGGAGAGGGCAGTGTTGGGTCTGGCTGCCTTGTTAGCCGCGGGTGCTTCCTGTGCATGGAAGGCTGTGGTATGTGGCATTTGGGGGCCAGAAAGCACGATATAGTGGACACCTGTTTTCGCCTACCTGACACCCCTCCTGGCCTCCTCTGCTGTTAGAACCACCACCTCCCTGGGTGGTGGGGATGGAGACCTTCCCAATGGCCATGTAGAGTGGTCAGGCCAGGCCGACAGCTCTGCCACCTCCCAGCTCATGGCCACAAACCTGGACTGTCGGGGATCACATCTCGAAGTCCACTGGAGTAGACCCGGGATGCCAACGAGAGTTAATCAGTACTTTCTCTGGAGCTATTAGGAAAAAAGAGACGTCACCTGTACTAGCATTCTGTAGAGGAACAGAACCAGTAAGGTGTGTGTAGAGTTACACTAGAATTAATCAGACTTTTTAGACTCGGTGACACGGTCACAGACTGGATAGTCCCGCGAGGGCCGTGTGCTGGCTGGAGAGCCAGGGAAGCCAGTGGCTGCCCGAGACTGAAGGCCTGGAGGCTCCCTGTGGGGCTGGGGTGAGGGTCCCTGTCGAAAGGCTCAAGAATCTGCAGTCCGATGTCCACGGCAACGGCGGCAGCAACAGCGGCACCGGCTCAGGGACTGCAGCTCGTGCTGATGAGCTTCCTCCTTCTACCCTGGTCCCATTAAGCCCCCGGCTTGTTGGATGGCACTGCCCACATTCAGGGCAGGTCTCCACCCTCAGTTTGCTGGCCCACACACCCATCGTCTCTGCAAACACCCTCACAGGACCAGAAGTGGGCAGTACTAATCTCCCAGGTGTCTCTCATTCCAATCAGGGCGATGATCAAGATGAACCATCTGGAATCTACGCCTCATCAACACATCTCCTTAAGCCATAGGCCCTCCTTCTCCCTGAGGTGGTAGAATTATCCTGCACACAACCCAAGATGCTCTAACTCCTTCACCAGAAGAGGAGGGAAAGGTTTCTGAACGATGCTTACTCGTCTCCAGGTATCCCAGAACATAAAACTACAATGGAGATTTAGCAGCCCTTTGTACTGATATGAAGCCAGTAAATGTCATGTTGCATGACAGAGGAATAAGAGAGGAAAGAAAGGAGAGATATCTGCTTAATATACACCTGCACACACACACACACACACACACACACAAACATACTCTTAACAAAATAGGAAAGAACTGCTCACGACAGTCACAGTCTGGTTCCCGCACCGAGTCCTGTGGCTATCGTTGGCATTGATGACCACTGTCTTCTACTACTCTCTCTGTACTCCCTCTGCCTTCAGGAAGCCCCTCAGCAGGTCTCAGGTCTTCCCCTGGAAGGGGTGACCTACCTTCCATTTATAAAGGTCTGGCCCATTTGTTGTCCTGCCTGGACTGGGCTGTCATAGTTTCCCACTGACCTGAAAAACAGGACATGGCAATGCCAAGAGACGCCCCCAGGGATCTCCCGTACCCCAGGCGTACCCTTCCTCACCTCCACTGTGGAGTAGTAGTCCAGTCTCTCCTTGGTGGTCTGCATCAGTCACCCCTGCCAACACCATGACTCCCGTCTTAGCCTGTTGACTCAGAGGCACCAAGAGCCCAAAGTGGCCAGGGGGCGTCTTAACTTCCAGGTGTGTGTAACAGCATCATGTCTCCTGGTAGAGTAGTCCCCTCTGGAACAAAGACTTCTAGACTACCAGACCATAAGGTCACGGTAACAGGGAGCAAAAAACTTGCCAGTGGGTCCCATGGGTAATGGTGAGGGGTACCCTCTGGTTTCTGGCCCTTGCTTCCTGAACCTGTGAACCCTGGCTGCGGGAGAAAGAGTGCCCCAGAGTGGATACTCATTCAGAGAACAGCCAGCCTTTTGGAGGGAGGACTTGTGCTAGCCCTGCAAGATATTGCCACCTCGAGGCACTGTAACTGTGTCTTCAAAGGCCACTCCACCATTCTGTCCCACCAGCCACTCCAGGATGGCGGGGAACATGGTAAAACCAGTGGATCCCGGGGCTTGAGCCACTGCCACACTTCTCTGGTATGAAGTGAGTTCTTTGGTGGGAAGCATGCTGTGTGGGACACCGTGTCCCAGGAGGGAGCCTTCTGTTAGTCCACGGATGATGGTTTTGGCAGAAGTTTTACATACAGGGAAGGCAAATCTGCATCTGCAGTAAGTGCCTGTTCAGTAAGAAGAAAACACTGCCCCTTCTGTCATGGAGTGGCCCAGTGTAACCAGCCTACCAAGGCGCTGGTCATATTGGGTCTCAGTATTGGTCTCGGATGCTGGCAGCCTGGTACTCATCAGTGGCTGTAGCCAGGCCAGCCTTGGTGAGTGGAAGTCCACGCTGCTCAGTCCAAGCGTAACCTCCATCCCTGCCACTTTGTTTATGAGCCCACTGGGCAAGGACAGGGGTGGCTGGGGAAAGAGGCTGACTGGTGTCCAAAGAATGGGTCATCGCGTGCACCTGATTATTAAAGTCCTATTCCACTGAGGTCACCTTTTGGTGAGCATTTACGTGGGACACAAATATCTTGCCCATTCAGAGAGGTCTTCCCCAAATGTCTTTGTCACCAATTTGCCAGTCATGATCCTTCCAAGTCCCTGGTCATCTTGCCAAATCATTGACTACCGCCCAAGAATCAGTGTATAGTTGTGCCTCTGGCCTTTCTTTTTCTTCACAGGCAAAATGTCGAGCAGCTGTGCTTCTTCAGGTTCTGCCCTCTGTGGAGATTTCCCTTCACCCCTGTCCTGCAGGGTGTCCCAGAAAGGGGCTGTCACGCTGGAGCTATTCAATATGGGGTGGTGCCTGAAACACTTGGGGGGATGCAGAACCATCCTAAGCCAGGCCCTCCTCTCCCTCTGTCAATGGTCACAGGGACTCTCCATGAGGCTGTAGGTACACAACGGGGGATAGCGTGTAACAGGAAAAGGACCATGGCCATTTGGGCCACATCTTCATGGGACTTACCTGTGCCTTCAGCTCCTGCTCGGGCTGATCACGTGTGCACCACGTCTCCTTGATGACTGCTGCTGCTGTGCGTGGCCAATTCAATGGCTGGGTGGGTCAGATAACGCCCCGTTTGTCACGGGCAGCTCGGATCACATGGTGACCCCTGGGTCTGTGGTCAAGCATTCAGTTTCTGCTAAGACTCAGTAGTAGGCCAATGGCTGTCTCTCCCAGGGAGAGCAGTTGTGTGCAGAAGGTGGCAGGGCCTTCCTCCAACACCCCAAGGCCCACTGCCCTAATTCTCCTATGGGGTCCTCCAAAGGCTGGCTTCGGAAGATTCGCTTTTGTGCACCGGCAGGCTTCTTCCCCCCTCTGCCTTCTGTTCCACCTGGACACACCCAGAAGTGGGCTTCAATATCCTCCTAGGTGTCTCTCCATCCAATCAAGTTGACAATCAAGATTAGCCACCCCATCCTCCTTCCCTCGAGGCCGTGAAGCTGGCAAAAGGCCAGGAGCTGCCGAGAGCCTCTTACCTCTAAGAGGGAGTTTGCCTGAAAGCAGACGGAAGCTGAGCAGAAGACTGAGGAAGACAGATTCATGACAACTCGCCCTGGAGCCCTGGATCTTGTAGCTGAGGTAGCTGTAAATCTCTTTTGCTAAGCAATTCTGAGTTGTGTTTCTGCCATCCGCAGTTGAGTCTTGATTTATAAGAACTCGAGTTGATTCCAGGGTTATTGGGCTGGAAGAGCACCCGGGATCTTGGTGAGGATTTGCTTTTCTGCTCTCTTTTGTCTTGAAAATGACTTGAAAAACCACCACCAACAGCTGCCACTTTCAGAGCTATGTAAACCCCACAGAAATGTAAACCTACTTAGTTACTGAGGTGTGGAATTCTGCACCATTTGACTAAATTTAGCTTTTCCCCTTACAGATGGGGCATGTATGGGTGAGGATAATTACCTTTGGATTTGATTGGCCAGTTTTTTATGTTGATGTAATTCTCAACACCAAAATTTGCACAAATAGTGTAAGGAACTCCCAGATACTCTTAATCCAGATTCACCAGTTGCTAACATTTTGCTGCACTTTATCTCTCTTTTCATATGAACATATTCAAATACTATTTTCTATGAACCATTTGAGAGGAAGGGTACAGATATCATGCACTGCTACTGATAGTTATCACATATTTGTAAGAACAAGGACATTGCCACGTGTGGTGACACACACCTGTAATCCCAGAAACTCAGGAGACTGAGGTAGGAGGATTACAAGTTCAAATCCAGCCTCAGCAACTAAGTGAGATCCTGTCCAAAAAATAAAAAATAAAAAATATAAAGGGCTGGGGATATAGCTCTGTGGCAGAGCACCCCTGGGTTCAATTCCAGCACCACAAAAAACAAACATCAGCAACCACGAAAAAAGGACATTCATTTTACAATATGATTATCAAAGTCAGACAATTTGATATTAATATTCATATCTAGTCTACAGAAATTATTCAAATTTCATGAATTGTCTTATAATGTCTTCTAGGATCATTTTTATCTGAATCCAGGATCCAATTTGGGGATTAAGCATTGCATTCAATTTTCATTGCTCCTTAATCTCCTTTAGTCTGAAAGTTACATTATTTTATCTTTGTTTTTCTTGACCTTGGCATTGCGGTTTTGTGGACGGTCCCTTGAGTGGGCTTGCTGACGCTCCCACACTGCTAGGCACAGGGTCTGCATTTGGGCCAGGAGAGCCCGGAAGTGGAGCTGTGTGCTCCATACCGTGTTATTTCAGGAGCACACCTGAACCTTGGCCGCCTGGTTAAGGGGTGTCCCCTGCAACTTCTCCCCTGCCGAGCTGCCCTTCTCCCCTGAGTCAATAAGCAATGGTGCGGAGACACCTTGAACGTCCCTCTCCCAACCTTCACAGTGACGCTGACATCCCCCCCCCCCCNCCGTGTCCAAACACCATCATGTTGCCGGTTAGGACTTCAACATAAGAACTCCAAGGGGCACGATTCAGTTCATAGCAACAACCATTCTTTTGATGTTTACATTGTCTCAGATTTGGTCCTTGGGAGCCCCTCAAATCGATTCAGGTTGAGTCCAGTGTCCTTTTTAACATATCCCCTTATTTATTTTATTTATTTATTTATTTTTTTGAGTGCTTACTTTTCAGGCACTCATGTGAGTGAGAAATGCCATTAACATAGACTGGACATGTTTGTGCTCTCTGCCCTGTTGGGATTTAATGAACGAATAGCAATGAATTCACAAGTTGCACTACTTTCGTTGATGCTAATCTACAGAGACATTCATAATTACTTGGTGTCATGACCGAGGTCATGCAAACTGTTTTATTCCATTCCAATGTTAATTGCTAGTATCGGCAACACCCAAGTCACACATCGCAGAGGTTACAGAAAGGCCAAGAAGGGGTTAAGGAGGCGGCCCTGGGAGAGCAGATAGGAATGCAGAGTCACAGTGTGGGGTCAGTGAGAGGAAGAACCAGCTGAAGGACTTGTTCAGGTGCAGAGCCGTCAAGGTGCAGAACTTCTAGGCCAGGTCTGGAGTGCAGGCCATTTCAAGGTGGGCCATGTCAAGCAAGGAGACTCAGCTGTGTTGTAGGTCCTGGACAGAGCAGGGAGTTTGTGGCCTGTCCATCTCATGACATGGTCACCAGGTGTTCTGATAATGGGTGGGTATGTGCTGCGGTACCACCATCCAAGGTCCTCCCCTTTTATGTGTTTCAGGCATCTGGTGAGACTGACACCATACACCCAGGTGTCCGTGTGCTTCTGATTTAATTGGTTAATTTTGTAGGTGGTCATTTTTTATTAGCATGAATAATTTACTTATCAATATGTGCCTTAAGATTGTGCCGGGCCGATGGTGGTTGTTGACTTGCACAGACGTGGTGGTGTTGACTCATTCTACCTTGGCACATGCATTCAAAATGGAGTAGCTCATGGTAAACTGCTGTTTTATCAGTTGAAGTACATCAGGGCCGGGCACTGCTGTTCCACAGAACATGGAGTACTCAGAACAGGCACATTCCACTCTCTAGAGGCACAATTAGGCAGTATAAGCCCAAACTGTGTTTCTCTGTCCTGGCCTGGGGACCAGTCATTTTTCCAAGGGACCTTGGTTTCTTTTAGTGGGGTAGATTCTCTTCCCCCCCAACCCTTTTTGTGGTGCTGGGGCTTGAACCTGGGGTCTCACACACACTCAGCAAGTGCCCTGAGCCCACCCCCGCCCTGTGCCACATCTGAGACTGATGAGCTTTTCTGGCAGCTCAGAGACTTTGGGGTACCTCTTGGTCCCTCATCTGTGAGATGCAGATGGCAGACTCCAGTTGTTTATGATGGTTTTATTTTTAGCTCTGGTACAATTTGTTCAAAGAAGCCCAGTGGGTAAGAGCAGTGACAGGCTGGCTGTGTGAGGAGGCAGCTGGCGTCCACTTTTTTTGGCTACTGCGGACCCTTCAAAAGAGTGAAAAGTGATATGTCCCTTCCCTACTGCGCAGGGACGGGTGGCCAGGCTTTCAGTTCTGAGTTGGGGGCTCACTGGCCCCATAGAGGATTTGATAACGTTGTGTTTCTGATTAAGCTGGGTTTTTCTCATAAAGAAAGGAGTCATTTGCTTATGAGCTTTGATGTAGGGTACGGACTGGCCCTGGGTTTGGGGAAGGGCTGATTTTGCATGTTCCTGGAATAGAGGACACCTGGGTTCTGTTCCCACAACAGGGATGGCAAGCGCTGGGTCCCTGAAGGAGGGAGAGAGTCTCTGCTCAGCGTTTGGGGCTGAGGAATCCTGGGTGATCCTCATGTCACTGGGTGGGAAAGAGTCCTCCGGGGTCAAATATTGAACTTTTGGGGAACTTTCATGAGAAGGGTTCAGAACTGGATTCAATTTCATTTTTAAAAATAGCTTTGAAAAAGAGGTAAAAAGAAAGTTCTCTCACGAAAGAGGGACATCCAAAGGTGTATGGATTGTCCTTACTCTAGAACACACTGGGCTGGGATTAGCATCACCTTGCCCAGCCCTCGCAGCTGGAGTGGACCAAACATCTAAGGCTGTGGGATCCAAAGTTCTCTCCTGTGTCTTGCGGGAGCTGGGACAGTACCTCACAGGGTTTTCATGGAAGTTGAACACAGTGGCTCCTGGGACGTGCCTGCCACAGTGCCTTTCCTGGGGCACAGTGAACAGGCTCTGAAAACTCTTCAGTTAAAGGTGGGCATGTGGTGGCCCAGGTGAGATGGGCCAGCCCAGTGCAGAGGGCAGGGAGGCGGCTGTAGCACAGTTTGAGACTCAGAAGAGATGCCTGGGCTGCAGGAAGAGGTTGGGGAATTATCAGGCTGCCGCAGACAGGTGTCTGATGGCCAAATCTGGGAGGTAAGTGCTCCAGTGTGTGGGCTGGAGGAAACGCGGAGGAATCCAGGGCTCAGAACACACCTACCTCACGGTGGGAACTGCTGGACACCAGGATGCCACCATGAACTTTATCCTACCCTGTGGGCGTAGTGGGTCCCTGGGAGCTTCAGGGCTGCTGTGAGCAATAGATAAAAAGCGTGAATAGTATTCGCAGCACTGTGGGAAACCACGGCTTCTCCTGGGATTTTCAGTCACCCCACGCCCCCCACTCAGCACAGATCATCCATGCATTGGAAAGAAAGCCGTTGATTATGGTGACTAGGGTTGTCCAGCCTTGTTTTAAAAAATACTGATACTGATTTCAAAGAAATCCTGTGCCACTTTAAAATCAAATCTATCAGGACTGGAGATTAAGATAAAGGAGCCACAGAAGGAGTGCATATCAGCCAATTCAATCCAAAAAGAGGCACACGGGAGCCAATCTCCCAATCCCAAAGTAACCAAGTTAGAAAACCAAAGGACACCACCTTCAGACCCACACGGGGCTGCCGCTTGGCAGGAGGATCCTGGGGTCCAGGTTCAGCAGAACACGGAGGTGAGCCTTGACCTGGGTCTTCCAGGTGTGGATGTGGTCCTAGGGGAATAAAAGTGCATGGCATACTGAGGCACGCGTAGGAGCAATGCTGTCACAGCCAGAAAAGAAAGGGGAACAGCAAAAACAGAAACAAACTCGGTGACAGTCATGAAGGAAAGGATAACCTAGGATTCATCTCCAGCTGGAATTTACGCAGCTCTGAAAACCAGGCCAGGCTTATGTGCTGACAGGGAAGGGCTCTGACTATAAGAAAAATTGCCCATAATTACACAGGGTAAAAATTACCTAAAATTACACACACAGTAAAATGGACTCTTTTTAGTGTACATTCTGAGTTCTGACAAATACCGGCAGTTGTGTAACCCCCACCACCAAGACACAGAAGAGTTTCAT
This sequence comes from Marmota marmota marmota, assembly GCF_001458135.2. Lineage (NCBI taxonomy): Eukaryota > Metazoa > Chordata > Mammalia > Rodentia > Sciuridae > Marmota > Marmota marmota. The sequence goes on along the minus strand of NW_025999900.1, from coordinate 60,252,147 downwards.
CATCCCCAAAGGACCCCCAAGTCCTCTGTAGGCAATCCCTCCCCTGGGCCCAGCCACCAGCCACCACTCACCTGTAGTGACCTCCAATTCTGTCTTTGCAAGATGCCATAGAAATGGAATCGTCTAACTCGCAGCCTCCGGAGCCTGGCTACATTGTTTCATAGAATGTGTTTGTGATACAGCTGTGTCTATGTTTCCGTGGTACATTCTTTTTTATTTCCATCTATCTTTTCTAATTTGGGGGGTACTAGGTATTGAACTCAGGGGCATTCAACCACTGAGCCACATCCCAGCCCTGTGTTGCATTTTATTTAGAGACAGTTCTCACTAAGTGCTTAGCGCCTCCCTTGCTTTTCCTGAGGCTGGCTTTGAACTCATGATCCTCCTGTCAGCCTCCTGAGTCACTGGGATTACAGGCGTGTGCCACTGCGCCTGGCTATTTTCATCTATTTTTATTGCAAAGGCACAGTCCATCGGATGAATGCACCAGGTTTTAAAATCCTTTCTTCACTAGAAGACCTGGAGGTCATTTCCCTCCTCCCCTGTCACCCCCTTTGGCTTTTAAATAACCAACTCCATAGACAGTTTTTTAAAAATGAGCTTTATAACCCACATACCTTAACATTCATCCTTTTAAGTTGCACAATTCTGTAGTTTTTAATACAGAACATTCGGAGAACTGTGCAGTCATTACCACTATTTCTAGAATGTTCTGTCATGCCAACAAGAAGCCCCATATCCATTAGCACTCACTCCTGATTTCCTCCTCCTCCCAGCCCAGGGCAACCATCCATCTTTTTTTTTTTTTTTTTGCTTATTGATTTTCCTATAATAGCGCCTAAAAAGGTGCAGATATAAAAAGAACAACAAAATATGTGGCTCTTAACTGTTTTCAAGGTTCATCAGCATTGTAGCACAGAGCTGCATCATTTCTTTTTCCAGCTTAAAATACAACTTGAGTCTCCTTATTCAAAATGCTTGGGACCAGCAGTGTCCTGGATTTCAGATTGTTTTTCAATTGTTGGAAAATTCACATACACATAGTGAGGTAACTTAGGGATGGGATCCAAGCCTACACACAATATTCATTTATGGCTCAAAGCTACTTTATATACATGCTAATGGCAATTTTATATCATTGCTTTAGTGCACCTGTGTTTTGACTTGGACTCATCACATGAGGTCAGATGTGGAATTTTCTGTTTATGGCCTTATGTCAGTGCCTAAAAAGGTGCAGATTTTGCAGCATTTAAGGTCTCAGATGTTTGGAGCAGGGATTTCCCCACTGTGTTCCATTGCACGGACCAACCATATCTGTTTGACCTTTCATCAGCTGACAATCAGGAAGGGCTGGCTTTACTTTTTAGCTGAGGACATTCTGCTGAGGACGTTCACGTGCAGTTTTTATTGCTATGTGTCTTTGACTGACCTTGGGTGGAATTGCTCCTATGGTGACTCTGTGGTCATATGACTGTGCATGGTTTTGTATTTCCACCCATAGTTGTGGGGGTTTCCACATCCTAACCCACACTTGTTGATGCCTGTTCTGCTGATTATGGTCATAATGGTAGATGTGAAATGTTGTCTCCTTGTGATTTGCACTGATTAATGGCTAATGATGTCAATTAGCTTTCCGCACGTGTATTGGCTACTTGTGTATCTTCATTGAGGAAATTTCAAATTCTTTGTCCATTTTTTAAACTGTAGCATTAATGGTAAGAGTTTCTTGTGTATTCTAGATACAAGTCCCTTGTTAAATCTATGATTTGCAAATATCTTCTCCTGTTCTTTCTTTGGGTGATGTTTTAACTTTCTTCTCAGTATCATTTGCAGCACAAAAAGTTCTTGATTTTATGTAATCTGATTCATCTATTTTTCTTCTGTTGCTTGTCCTTTGGGTGTCATAACTAAGAAACTATTGCCAATCTAAGGTCATGTAGACTTACACATTTACCCATGTTACCTAGGTTGTCTAACTGTTGGTACTCAGACTCTGCTTTTACTGAGCGTTTTTATCCATATCTGCTCTACCCTCAACTTTAGGTTTTCTAAAGGCAGGGGGTTGGGGGAGTCTCCCTCCATTCCCTGGCCTCTCTCCCAGCTGTAGACTGCTGACCTGCTACTCAACATGGTCATAACCTGACCACAAGGTGAACTATGTAATTTCAAGATGGACTTAAAAATTTCAAGATGGCAGCAGCAGGGTATTAACCAAGGGCAGGAGTGTTCTTGTTCTGATTAAGGCTCAGTTTTAGGCCAGAGCTGTATCCCTGCGTCTCAGAGACAGGTCTTCTCCAACTGCAGGTGTGACCAAGGGGCAAAAAGCAGAGGGTGTTTTTCTGTCCCCTTACCCCAACTAGAGTTGGTTTTACCAGTGTCCTGAAGTTGGCAGTTTATGCCCTGCCAGGGCTTTCAGGCATGGAGGGAAGGGTCCTGGTGGGGTTTCCTCCTTCCTCACAGTGGTGACAGTGCCTCTCTTCTGGGTCCTTCCCTCCAGAGGAACCCACTGGAGAACAGCTCATTAGCAGGTGCAAATTTCCCTTCTGTCTGTGGTCCCAGGGGCTCTATCTCCTCTCACCTCCCTGCACCTGTTCTTTAACACTCAGATGACTTTTTCTTACTGAGGTCTGGTGACCTTTGCTCACCTTCTGTCTCTCCTTGGAGGCTGCAGTCTGTCCTTGGACTCAGGACAGTTAGTATCTTGTGGCCGTAGCTCTCTGATGGTGTCAGACTCTTATGAATATGTGTTATTGTTGCTGTGAAAGTGAGAGGGATGCTCTCTCCATTTTTCCACCTCCTAAATGGAGACTGGAGATCCATCTGTAAGCAAGTAATGTTTACTATAGTAAATTGCAGTTTAATGAACCCCAGCATCCAGCCATAGAGGCCAATCCAAGGTCACCCATTTATTCCTACCCCACTTTCTTCCTCCTTAGTGGGTTATTTTGCAGCAAATCCTATGCTTCATTAATTTCAAACATAATGTGCTTTTTAAAGATGTATTTTAAGTCAATAAATATATTACAACAGTGAAATAATAATTCCACGTGGATTCCTTGTGTTTAAGTAAATTCTATATGTTTATAAATGCACATGGACAAGTCTGGGGAGGGTCACACCAAACTGATGTGAGCAACATATGCTGGTGGGGCTTGGGCGGGGGTCATGGTGACATATGTTTAGCAGTAATGTCAATTAACAGCAAGGTTGTATTTTTGCATTATTTGTATAATTTAAAAGTGTGAAAAGGAGAGGAATGAAAATGGATTTGAAATCTGACTGTGGGTTTGGATTCCAGGAGTGAGACCTTGGACAAGTCACATCATGGTGGCAGAGAGTGTGGAGAGGAAGGGAGGGAGGATTAATTCATCAATCTTGACAAGATTAATGTTCTAGAGGACTGACAGACTCATTGCATGTGAACTTCTGGCACATAGCAGGCACTTAGTAAATGTTTAAGTATTTCCTGTGTCTCCACCCAATGTGGATTACCCAGAAAGGCTCGATTGTGACGAGTCTCTGCTGTCCCCGAGTGGTGAGTTCATTTATCGCAGGGGCTTCTCATTCATAGGGAAATCAAAGCGGATGTTCTTTATCGCCCCATTAAGTTGGAACTCTTTTTTTTTTTCTCTTGGCTCCCAGATCTGATTCTGCAGTATCTTGTTTAGATTTCTATGAAGGCATCTCTGCTTCCTTCACTGGTCGATAAACCTCTCGAGGGCAGGGACCTATTCTGTGAAACAGTTTGTAAGTTATAAAGCCCTTTCCAGACCTATTCATTGGTTCCTCTACAGATTTTGTGGTCATGTCTATTGGTCACACATGGCACAATTTGAAGGACACAGCTCACTCCATGTGGTCTCATAGGTGGCAGGAGAAGACGATCATCAAAAACTACAGGAAGACTGTGGTTAGTGTCTGAATCTCTTCTGATCGCTCCCTCTCTGTATTCCACCATGCCCCCCCCCCCACTGACCTTGCCTAACCCACTCACCTTCTAAAGGCCCCACTTCTAGGTACCGCAGATGGATTGAATTTCCACCCTCTTAATACCTCACAATGGGAATTAAACTCTAATGTGATTTGGGGCAGGGGAGCACTGACCAACTGACCATATTCAAACCATAGTGAGTTTTTAATCCAGATTCCTACTTTAAAAAGAAGCCAAAGCTAATGGAAAAAGGAGCAAAGAATTTGACGATATAAGTCACAAAATACAGATGAAAATCTAAAACAGTCTCTAAGTTTTTACCCATGATGTGGGCAAAGATTTAAAAATGTCAGTTCCAAGTGTGGCCAAGGGGAAGAGAAACAGGCCCAGCCAACCTCAGTGTGGTGGATGCTGTGTGTGCCACCAACTGCCACCGTAGACAGAGGCACACATTTCCCTGGTTTCTAGGAGTGATGGTGGTTGATGGCTCCTAGCAGAGTCCCTCCCTGAGAGTTGTCATTGACAAAAGAAAAGTCACATCCTTAAGGCATCTCCTAGCTAGACTGGGCTACATGGGACCCAAAGGTCCAAGCCCTTGACCTTGATCCCAAACAGTTGGAGGGCCCAACCTGGGCCTTGCTGTAACTGTACTGCATTTGGCATTTCCCTCCCTGTCCTATGTTTTCCTCCCCACCCAATGTCATTCTGAGAGCTTGACCTGATAAGCCTCCAGCGCAGGATCTCCACCCTATGTCTTTATGTCTTTTTCAAATTAGAATAGCCACCATGGAGAAATGAATACCTGTCCCCTCATCAAACCTACTCGTGTTTCCCTTTGTAGACCCTTATTTTGGTTTCATGTTTATAAAGCATTTCCCACTGTAAAACAAATTACAGTGAATGCACCCATATGTATTGTTCTTTGGTTCTTTTAACGTTCCATTTTTTTTTTTTTTTTGCACTTTATTTTTCAACTCATCTGGGATTCATATCTATGTATTCTGTATTCTGTGTGGTAGGATTCTAATAAGGTCCCTCCACACAGTTGACCCATGGCACTCATTATCGAATCAGCCCGTCTCTTGTCTGTGGATTTGAAGGTGTGTCATCTGATTTCATAAGTGGAAATAAATGTCTTAAATCGGGATGTTCCGACTTGGGCTTTCTGCAGGATTGGCAAGATTTCTATGTGGCCAGCAGGGGCCGCTGGTGCATAATAAATGGCCTCAGCTTATTGGCTGTTTTCCCCCAATAAATGGTTTGCTTTCTCTGAACAAGGTGAACTCTGCAGTTGGCTGGAGCTGGACTCTCCCCAGCTCCTGGCTGTCCCTGCCTCCCCTCCCTGGCAGGAACCTCCTGCTGTGGAGTCCTGTGCCTACAGCACCTGGGGAAAGAGAAGCTTAAACTCCACTCCTGAGCATTCCCCAAAGGATTAAAGAGTCTGCCTTAAGAAATGGTGAGCTTCCTGGAAGGGCACTGGTGGAGGTTCCAGAATACTCTGTTAGCTCTCCACAGACCCAGTCTGACCACGGTGCCACGCAGGTGGCTTTCTGTAAGCAGGTGTACTCTCTAGAATGCACAGTGCTGACTGACGCCAAGGTTGCAATGTTTTCATGGATGACTGAAGAGCTGCTCTGGGCTTGGGGAAAGGACCTCGCCTGCCCCAGCTCTCTGGGTCCCAGCCCCTGCTCTGTGGCAGGCTCTGCACTACAGATCCAGTCCACTGTTCCCGACAGGGCTTTATGTGGTTCAAATGCCCTGAGGGAAGAACAGTAGGGGCTCCATCTGAGTCCCAGATATCAACCTGGTGGCTCTCTGGCCAGGTTGAAGCAGTGTGGAGCAGGAAAAGAGCCCAGCTTGTCCCCCAGCTCTGCTGCTGGCAGAAGGGCTGAGCAGAGGCAGCCTCTTTCCCACCAGAGCCTCACCTGCCAGCCAAGGTGTGGTGGAGGCTGAGCCCCTTGTTTATTCAGGGACTCTGAAACCTGGTTTTAAGGAATGATGGTGTGAATTCCACCAAGTGTGGGTGGTTTTTGTCTTTGTTAACCAGGGCAGGGCTGGGACAAGTGCTGGCCACAGGCTCTGCCTTCCCACCTGCACAGGAATCAGTGGGCTCCTTGCCAAGCAGACTCCAGCCCCCTGCCCAGCCCTGGGTGTTGAGAGCCACAGCCGAGTTGGAATGGCCCCTGGCATTTTGCCAATAGTATTGGTTGAGAGGCGAGCCATTAAGATGATGCTGGATTGATTCAATTGTATATTAGACCTTTACTGTCCGCCTCGGTGCCCGCTACTTTGGAGTTCTCCTGAGGATTGCCTGGGGAGTTCGCATTGGTTGGGGGAGTTCCGGTTGGTGTGCAGTGTTCCTGGAGGAGCCGCGTGGGTGGCGTTTGGGAGAGTTCCCGGGGACCGTGTGTGGAGTGTGCTGGTGGAGTTCAGAAATAAAGTTTGTTCCTGCTTGAGTGGCTTGTGATTTGTGCCCAGCCAGACTGCAGCACCTGGGAACCAGAGCGAGGCCTGGGGATCTGCAGGAGGTAGACCCCTGGGGATTCCTGCACACAGTGCTCAAGCCCAGCCTCCCGCTAGTGGGGCTCACAGCCCTGCAGAGTCTGGCCCTATTCTGACACATCTCACTGTGCATTCTTCCCCCAACTGTGCACACCTACACCCACAGACATGCATTGCAAACACACACACACACACACACACACACACACACCTCATTCACTTTGTTAAAAGATAAACTGGGACACATTAAAATAATGCAACGATTCACATGTGGTTCCCCACAAGTGGCTCAGTCTGCACCAAAGGGTCACAAAGAACAGGAGCTCTGTGGCTTGAGCCCAGGTGCAGAGCAAAGGAATCGGTGGCTTGGTTACAGTTTGAGCTCCTTTCTGTCCTGGATCAACCCTGTAGGGAGGTGGAGGTGACACAGCCAACACCCAATTGACCGTCTGTGATTGGCTGAGCTCACCTTGGATTTTTTTAAAATCCTAAGTCAGGTTTCAGTCTGTTTATATGAGAGGTGGGGTGTCGGACCCTTCTGCCCACTGGCCTCCCATGTATCCACTGTGGGAGGCAGGACTGGGCCACCCCCAGCTGCTGGGAACTTGGGGAGGGCACACGATGAACCCCACCACCCAGCTCTCGCTCCTGTATTTCCTTCTTCTGGTGCTGCCTCCTGCACAGCCCCACCTGCTCCTGCCCTGGAGACCAGGACCCCCTGCTCCGGCCTCACGGTTACTCTGGCTGTCACCTCCTCTTGTCCTCTCTGGAGTCCTCTTCATCCAGAACCCACCGACTCTGCCCTCCTTCACATGCCCGCTCCATGCTCAGCCTCCTGCCAGCTCACCCCGCACTTGGAGGCCAGGTCTGTGCTTCCTGAGTCCATCCCCGGGGCACCAGCGCATGAAGAGCCCTTCAGTGTGGGCTGGTGGATGGACGAGCAGGTTTCCCCCGGAGCTCCCGAAGAAAGGCCCAGCGTTCGGCCTGCTGAGTTGTATGAGGCAGGGGGTTGGCCGGGGTCACTGAGGGTGGGTGAGGATCCTGCAGGGCACCTGAGGATGCTGCCTTCAGAGACTGGGCTGGGGAAGGTGCGCAACGAGGAGAGGGGGAAGCGACCATTTAGGCCTTTGTCTCCTGGTGGGTGGAGGGCAGTCTGGCCATTCGGATGGTGCCCATCTGGGGGGGGCCGGCTTTCGTGTCTGTCTCAGTGCTCTCAGTGCTCGTCCCAGACTCCCGACGGCTAGCACAGTGCCTGGTATACCCAGGCTGAGGACCGATGTTGGATGCATGGGGAGGGAACTTGGGAGGGTGCAGAATTGGACTTCTATCAGGGAAGTTACAAATAGCAGGTTCAGGGGGTTATCGAAGAGTCCACGAGGAAGAAGCGCCTGAAGGAGAAGAGGAGGGAAGGACCAGGCGACTTGCTGTGCGCTGGCCAAGAAGCCTCAGTCAGTGCTGTAGGGGGCGCTGGGGCTGGGATGGTCCTTCAGCTCTATCCTGAACTGGGATAAGACAGCTGAGCCTTTGCATCCTGTCATGACCCCAGGCACCCTTGGGAGAGGACGAGACCTTGGTGAGCCATCCCCTGCTGGGAGGGCAAGGCCCAGTGAGGAATGCAGCTGTGAGCCATCAGTGGCCAGGAGAAGAGGGACGCTGGGGGACATCATAGAGCCCCCTGGGGCTCTGAAGGTTCTCATGTAGCAGTGACCCTCTCTGGGGTTTCCAGCTGCCACAGCCCTGGAGCAGGAAGGCCCTGGTGGACAGCGGGAGAACAAAGGCATTTGGCATTACTTCCAGGCTCCATGGATGATAATGGCCTTTCCTCTTTGGCCTTCCATACCTCAAAGGAGAGCCCCTCGTCCAAAGAGATGAAACCAGACCCCATGGAAGAGGATCCTGGGAACTTGGTGGTGCCTGTTCCCCTGCGATGCTGGGGAGGAGAAGAGGGGGCAGCGCCTGCCGAACAGAAATAGCACCTGGCAGCGCAGAGGCGCTCTGGGAACAGTCCAGGGACCTGGAGACCTGACCTTGGGAAAACTCCCACACCCAAAGGTACCGCGGTGGTCTGAATGTGTCCCCGAACACATACGTTAATGGTATTGGGAGCTGCGGTCTGTGAGAGGTAATTAGGGTTAGATGGGGTCTTGAGGCTCTGAGACTCATGAGTGGCCCTACAAGAAGAAGAGGAGAGACCAGCGGCCTCACCTCATGATGCCGTCCGCCATGTGTAATGCAGCAGGAAGACCCTCCCCAGGTGCAGCCCCTCCGTGTTGGGTGTCCCAGCCTCCAGAACCATGAGGAGGACAAACCCCTATTCTCTGTAAATGACTGTTGGTTAAACCCTTACCAGTGCCTAGGAAAGCTTACAGAGGAGATGGAGGGGTATGCTGGCCGCTTCCCTTCTCTCCAATCTTCAGGGGAGGATCAAAGCAGGGTCACCTTGGATGAGAAGTGAAATGTGCTCATAAAGCAGGTGCAGTGCCTGACACCCATCTGCACACACTCTCCCTGTTCGTAGGCACAGAGTGGCCCTGCACGGCATCCCAGCCTGCTGCGACCACAGAGAGCATGAGTCATAAAATGTCCCAAGCCTCTCCATTGAGTCCTCCAATGTACATTATGCTTGGCATTTTCAGCCCTGGGCTGAACACTTACCCAGTCGGTGGTATTCACAATACCAGCAGAAAACGGACTAAGACAGGCATTAACCCTAAAATCACTCACAAAAGGGGAGATCTGAATGAACCTCAAACGCCTGATAGCAAGGAATGTTGAGTAAGTGTGCGCCTAAAGCCATGAAGCCAGGCTGCAAGCCTCGGAAGCTGAGGTGGGCCTCGCACGCGCCCAGCCCCCCCGACCCCGTGTGTTGGAGCACCCCAACAGCCGCTTGCCAGGCATGACAATGAGGACAGGCAGCACCTCAGTACAATGTGGAGGCCTCGATGTTAATGTCAAAGCAGGATCTGAATTGTCAGCTCACTGTAATTCAAGTGATTAAGACCTCTGTGCCTATGAACCAAGGCAGGAAGGGAAATAAAAACTACTGCAACTGGGGCTTGGAGAAGGGAATACAGGGAGGAGGAGGGCTGGTGCAGTTCTGGGGAAGAGGGAGCCCAGACACAGGTGGCCAGCAGCAGGGTGGGCACCAGCAGGCCACTGGACCCCAAGCCTGCCAAGCCGGCTTGGCTCAGACAAAGGAGCTGGCTGGTGGGATGGACACTCCTCCCTCTTTATGGGCCCCAGCTGGTCGTAAAGGCTTCTGTGCTGCTTGCTTTCTGGGCCTTAGCTTTCCTTGGAGGCCTCATGGCCAGGGCAGCTTCCCTTGATTCTTGACCTGATCATGTTCTGAATCTCTCAGGTGGACCAGGGCTCAGGTAGATTGAGCTACCAAGGTGTGGTCCTGGGGTGAGAATTTGGACTTGATCACATCACATGCGTGTCCTCATCCCTGCATACCCTTGTCCTGGCCAAATCGGGTATTTCTGGATAGCACTATGGACATGGCCACACTTCATCCAATTGTCACTGTCACTGTCACCCTGGTGCACAGACATCCACTCATCAACAAACAGAGGCCTGTGTGTTGATGCTCTTCCACATATAGGGGGAAAAGCAGAGCCCAGAACAGTCACCTGCCTGCCCTGTGGCTTCAGGAAGGGCCAGCCTGACACCGGCATTGCACAGGGCAGTGGAGACACCAGGCAGGTGAGAGGCAGAAGCGCAGGTGGGTGAAGACGAGGAACTCACAAGGAGGGCAGCAGGAGGAGGATGGCACCTACGTGGGACCTGGGTCTCCAGAGCAGGCAAGCGTTTCCAGGGGTTGGGCGGGGACGGCGCTGCCAGTGGGTTACAGCAGATGGTCTCCACCACGGCGGCTGGGGGAGGGGTGGGTGTGACCCTGTTTGAAGGGGTTCAAGAGGAAATGCGTGGGGAGTGACCTGATGTGTTATTACAGGGCTTGGAGCACTTTTGACGTCTATTTTCTGGGTGGAGAGCCGGCTGCCTGCCGCCGAGCGGGATCTGAGCAGGAGGAGAAGGGGGTTTGTTCAGTGCATCCATTCCAGGGGTCTCCCCTGCTGCCCGTGTGGGGCTGGAGCCACACCTCCCTGGCGTTTCCCAGGTACAAGGGCCCTTCAGGTCACCCGGGGTGATGGTTAGTCTAGCTTGCTGGGCTCTAGGACTCAGCTGTTTAGTCAAACACCATCCAGGTGAGGGCTGCGGTGGAGGTGTTTTGCAGGTGTGGTAAAAGAGATGAGCCTCCACAATTCAGCTCTGCCTCCTCCAATCTGTTGAAGGCCCAAAGGGCAGACACTGAAGTTCCCAGAGAAGAAATCCTGCCTCAGGGCTGCAGCATCAGCCCCTGCCTGGGCTGTCTGTGGCTGACCTTACTGAGTTCAGAGTGGTCAGCCTCACAGGATGTGGGCCAGGTCCTTAAAATGGACCCCACATCCTGTGTCTTGTATATACATCTCCCCACTTCTCAGTCTCTCTCTCCACACACACACACAAACACATCCATATATAATATAATATATACATATATGAAATACTGTCAGCTGTCTGTGGATTCTGCATCTAAAGATGCAGACAATCACTGATAGAAAATATTTGAAAAAACCTGTACCTGTACTGAATGTGTACACACTTTTTTCTTGTGATTATTCCCTAAACAATACACTAGAACAACTATTTCCCCAGCATTTGCCTTGTGTTAGATTTCACAAGTGATCTAGAGAGCATTTAAAGTAGACAAGGCGATGTGTGTAGGTTATATGGGGGTCTTGGAACTGACGCCCCACAGGTACTGAGGGACAATTGTGCATATAAACTCATAAGCAGGTAAGATGTGTGTGTCTCTTTATAGCCACATAAGGACACACAGGGCCATGTCTTTAAGGTACACACACGTGGGCCATGGACACATGGGGTAAGGTGTGGGTAAATGGCTTGGTTATTCTGCAGAGGCCTGACTCTCACACCTGGGCTAAAGCCTTCCCTGGACCCATGAGGAGAAAGGACGTGCCCAAGGTCACACTGAGTTCGGAGCTGGATTTGGGCTCTTCCCTGTCTTTCACGCAGTGCCTTTTCAGAGACCTGCAGCAGCCAGAATCTGAGCCAGCCACAGGCCATGGCTTCCTCCTTCTGTTTCCTCAAGTTCACCCTCTCTCCCCTGCAGAGCTCCCAGGGCGCCTGTGTTACAGTGGATTGTTTTTCACGTCTTGGAACTCCAGCCACAGGGAGGGAGGTGGCACTGAGTGCAAGACATTGTCCCTGATTCCTGTTTCCTTGAGATTGTGTATAATTTTGGTCATTAACTTTGGGGTGCTTTCTCAGACTGCTCAGGGCCTTGGGGGGCAGTAATGACATCTGTGATGCGTGAAATGTGTTGCCAGGTAGAAAACTCCAGGCGAGAGGGCATTCAGCATTGGGAGGTGACCCAGATTTTCAAAGAGCCCGGGAGGATTTGCTGTGCTTAAAATCCTGCATTTCGCATTTCCATCTTCTCTTGTCAGGAACCCTCCCTCCTTGTTGCCTCTCTGTCCTCTCCTGGAAAGCACATCCTGTCCCAGGAGCCTTCACGGTCCCCCACCAACCCCAGGGCACGGGAGCCAGGCCTCTCCTTCTGCTGGTGCAGCCAGAGCCTCCTTAGCTGGGGAATGTTTCAGGAGTTGCTCACCCTCTCTGGGCCTCCCTGACTCATCTGCCTTCCTTCCTCTGGATATTCTCATAGCCCTGGGTTTATACCGCATTATAGTTGTCACATGGTTTGACAAGTTACCTCTTGAAGAAGTGCAGGCACACGTGGTGGCACAGAGCTCAGATCTGGCAGAGATTTGGGTTTGAATCCAGCTTGGTCCTTATTCACCAAGCAGCCTTCAACTGGTTCCTGAGCCTCAATGTCCTCATCTATAAAACGGGCAGATCACGTGTATTGCCTCTGAAGGCTCCGTGAGAATCACATGAATGATGTGCGGGTGACCCGTAAGAGCTCTTAAGAGCATGATCATGAGCTGGGTGTTTCTCTCTCTCCTATTGAATTGTAGCCCTATAAAGCAGGGACTCAGTATTCACATTTGTACCTTTGGTGTCTAGCCTGTTGCAAAACAATCTTCTAGAACATCAATATGCATTAATAAAGGGAGCTAGATAGGAATATTCTTAGGTATTTTTGGTGGGGAGTGTGCTGGGGATGGAACTCAGGGGTGCTCACCACTGAGCTACCACCTACTCAGTTCTTTTTTTATTTTTTTATTTTGAGACAGGGTCTTGCTGAGGCTGGCCTCAGACTTGAAATCCTCCTGCCTCAGCTGCCCGAGAGGCTAGAACTATAGGTGTGTGCCACCGTGCCCTGCTCTTAGGGATAACTGTGACCTGAGTGTCAGACATGTGCTCAGCAGTGCCTCTAGGTCTTTGTTGAAACAGAATTGTTTGCAGAAGTCTGACTAAGCCTGGCTCTGACTGGCACCGCTCAGCTTCTCCTTGACCCCACCATCCGGGTTCTCCAGGCATTCTCCAAAGCTGAAATTTCCTTACTGCAGCTTTAGCCCAACCTCTGCCAACCACCCCCTGCCAATCTCTTCTTCCAGCCTTAGGAAATACTCCAAGACAGTAGAGCCCTCTGCATGAGCACCTCCTTTGTATTGTTAGTTATGCTGGTGAACACTTGCAGATAACTGAAAAGCACAGCTATGGAGAGTTCACACAATAAAGCAAATTAGGAGATCTCCACTGCTGGTTTATAACAACGGGAACTCGGAAAAGTAATGTTGCATCGTAGGAAAAGGGTTGGTGCTTTGAGAGAACCAATCTTCATCAGCGCAAGAGAGGCAGAGGGTGTGGGAGACCTGCAGCTCCGTGTGGCGGGACTGGGGATCCTGGGCCTCGGTCTTCTGTCTTTCTTGTCTTCTTTATCACCGGCCCAGAGCGCTTGCACTCTGTGTACAAATCAGGAGTGAAAAAAAAGGTGAGTTTTTGTTTTTAAGTACAAAGGGTATTAGCTGGAGAACTGGGGTTCTTTACTCCAATACTAAGGCAGTGGGATGAGTGTGATGCTTCTGTGCAAGCTGGAGAAGGTATCAGCCTGCAGTGTGCATGCACATGTGTCTGTGATGCAAGATCTCTGTGCATGTACATATGTGTATGTGCAGCTTTGTGTGCGTATATGCATGTGGTATGTGCATGTGAGTGAATCATGTACATGTGGTGTGTGTACCCCTGGAGGGTATGTGCATGCCCACGTGCTCTTGGGTGTCTGTGTATTTTCTGTGGTGCAGGTATGTGTATGATGTTTGTATGGTGTGTATGGTGTATGCATATGTGTGCTTTGTGTGTGGTGTGTGTATTGTGACATGTGTGTATGTCTGTAGTGTGCATGTGATGGGTGTGGATGTGGGGTGTGTGTGCATGTGTGACATGTGTGATGCATGCATTATAATATCTGAGTGTGTGCACATGTATTGTATCTTGCATGTATGTGTGTATGTGTGTGCCAAATGTGGGGTATATATTATAGTGTTTGCATGTGTGTGTGTTGTGTGTTTGGGTGGTGTGTGTGTGTATCATAGTGCTTGTGTGTTGTGTGTATGCTGTGAGTGGTGTGTATTGTATGCATGCATTTGCATGGTGTGTGTGGTATGTGTGGTGTTTGAGTATCCATGAAACACATGCGTCCCTCACCTCTGCCAGGCAGGTCCCCTCTGTTCCTCCCCAGTCCCCTCCACTGGCCCAGGTGACACCTCCCAGGCAGCGGCTGTGACTGTGTCATTATTAAACGCACAGAACGACCTGCCTATTCTTAGCTCTGCAGAGTCTAGAGGAGGAAAATGATTCTGCCCCTGCTCAGGGACCACAAGCTCATGCCAAGAGAGTCCCCGTGGAGACCGAGTGTTGTAAAGCCTGTGAAGCCAGGCGCTGGGCATCCTGCACAGGGGTCAGGCTGGCGCTCGCCCTCCCTCTCCCTCCCCGCCCCCGCACCTCTGCTCGGCCTGGTGGAGGACTGAGACCAAGACCCTTAGGATAAAAGAAGACCTAGACTTCAACCTCATCTTTGCCACTTCTAGCTGCTAGATTTTCAGGAAAATATCGAATTGATCTGAGTCTCTCATTGTAAATGTGTCTGATTCCGGGGTTGATGGACAGGGGAAGGGAAGCCAAGTGCAAGGGCTTTGCTGTCTGCTGGACACGGGATGCTCAGCCTGCATTGGTCCCAATCCCCGGGCGTCAGGAGTTGCTCTTCTCGCTGTGCCATCCGCTGTCCTCCTGGAGCTTAATGCTAAGAACCGTCAAGAGGGAGAAACTGGAGATATGGGGGGCTGACCTTGCCCTTGTCTCCTTCCTGTTCTCCTCTCCTTGCACTTGGGGCCCGTGGACCTGTGGTAATGACAGCCATGGGGCATTTTTGCTTGCAGGGTTGAGCAAGGACCCAGAGGTCACCTTCTGGGAATTCCAAGGTTTGGATGGTACATGGTAAGATGCCCATGGGAAGAGCTGAGGACTTTGGATGCAGGTTTGAAGGGCCACTCACACCTCCCTGAGTGGCCTGGGCGCTGGACATCTAGTGCTAAAGGAGCCAACGGAGCAGCTGGCTGTTCTCCTTGCCCTGAGGCTGGGAGGTGCCAACACCCTGAGGGCAGGGCCAGGCGGCTGCCGCTGATCCAGGCCAGCTCCACCTGTGGACCCTACTGGTTAGAATGCCGTGGGCACTCAAATGCCCCAAACCCCAAAGAGGTGACAAGGAAAACCAGCTAGTCAGAGGGCCAAAGCCAGGGGAGGAAGTCCCAGTGTGGTGACAAGTTCCCTTGGGTGCGAGCTGAGCGGCACTGAGCTCTCCAAGAGTGTCTTTCAGCTGGTCTAGTGCCCCTGGTCCTCCATGCCTCCACACCTGGGGAGAAATAACTGGTGAAAATGAGAACTTCGCATCCATTCCTAGGTGGCGGGTGGAGGTCAGCAGGGAGGACAGGGCCTGAGATGTGGTCCCGAGCGGACCACATCTCCAGCTCAGAACTCGGGTCTGCCATCCACAGCGGTGCTCAGCGCCTCTCCAAGCTCAGCCTCAGAAGGCCCCGGGTGCTGAGTTCCCCTGGAGGACTCCTGGTCTCTGACCTCACTTGCTCCTCGTCCCACAGATACTATTCTCACGAGTGCTTTGTGCTTACAGACAGACTTGCTCATGTCTCAATAATTTGTGTGTGTGTGTGGGGGGGGGCGGAAATATCCATGCATCATTTACAATATGGATGATAAATTAGGCATTGCTGTCTTTGTGTTTTTTGCTCTAATTCTTTGATTGAAATCTAGCGGAGGGTTATGTAGATGTGGACACTCTGTTTTCTTTTCCATTCCCCCAGAGATGGAAGCCCAGGTTACTTCTGGTCCTTTGCTGCTGTAAGCTACAGTGTAACACACATCTTTCAATATGTCTCCTTGGGGGGCTGTGGAGCACTTCTCTGAGGGTTGAGGTGAGGGTGGGGTTGCTGGCCCCTGGATATCAGCACACCCTGTGCTCCATCAGCTTCTCTCCAAGTGGCGGTTCCCGGGCTTCCCAGAGCAGCACCCGTGAGCACCCCTTTGGCTCAGATCTGTGCCTGCACTTACCACCACCTCATGCTGCCAGTCTGAGGAGTGTTCACAGTTGTCTTGTGCCAATCTTTACTTCCTTGAATACTGAACACTAGCTTTCTGATCCAGAACTAGTAACTTAATCTTTTGTGCCTCAGTTTCCCTATCTTAGGGGGGTGTGAAGATTCCCTGAATTGACTTGTAAAGTACTTATACTGTGCAGGGCATATAGTAAATGTTCAATTAATGTCAGCTGAGCACAGCCAATCCATGTTTATCAGCCTAAAGTCATTGTGACAGGGAGCTCCCTTCTGAGGCACCTTACCCAAGGACAGGTATCAGTGGGTGGCAGAGCCAAGTTCAAATCCAGGAGGCCTGCCTTTGAAGGGAAACCTACCTTTAAATGGATTTTTAGAATGTACAAAGTAAATTTCTGTCATGTAATAGAAGTGCTGGACTGGAAGAGGTGGATGGTGGCTTCCCTCCCCCAGTGCTCGCTTTGGTGGCAATTTCCCTGTCCTCAATTCTGACCGGACAGACAGAGCCCAGTGTGTAGGCTGATAGCACGAGGCCCCCTCCCCCGCCCACCGATGAACACACTCTCTTGGGAGTTTCAGTACAGGTCAGTTTGTGCTAGAGACAGAGAGGCAGAAACAAAGGGAAAGAGACAGAGAGGCAGAGACAGGGCAAACAGAAGAAAAATGTAGAGATGGCTCCTAGCAGGTCTCCCGACAGCTGAGTCTCTCTTGGTTCCCAGATATCCTGCCCCCCCACCATGGCCACCCCCTCCACTCAGGCCAGCTTGAGTGACTTTCAATCCCTTGTAAATAATTGCACCTGCTGAAACCTGGAGATGGCAGGGACCCATGACCCGAAGTCCTCACTCTGCCCACAGGCAGTGGGCATCTCCAGGCAGGGGCAGCTCTGTGTGTGCAGCTGGACTAGTCCAGTGATCACTCCAGTGACAAATCAGAGGCCACCTCGGACCCAGTCCAGCTGCAGAACTAAGCTGTTGCCACGGTGGAGTGCAGAATAGATATTTAAACTCTCAACTATTCAGGTAAAGGAGTTCTATATTTTTTATGTGACACTATGTATAAAAAAGAATATAAAACTATATTACTCAGGCCAGTGTTGAAATGTCCCTTTGAAGCATTTCCTGATAAATACCTTGACTATGGAACACACAATACCTCCAGTAATACCCCTGTGGTGTGGGGGCCACCAGGTAGGTCACGGGTAGAGATGACCAGGCACTCAGAGCCAGGCAGACCCAGGGTGTCTCTGCTGTGGGGTCTGCCTGAGGTGGTTGCTGTTACCTGCCCTGGATCCATCCCACCCTAGTGGTTGATGGTCCCATGGCCCAGCCAATTTACCTCCTTATCCTCTTGTGTTCAACAGAGATCAAGCACCCAGTGGTGGTACTGTCATTTTTGAGCATCTGCTATGTTTCCTTTAGGGTTCTGGGCAGTAGGATTTAGGTGACTGAGACTAGGTGTGTCAGCTCAGGGTCTCAAGGAGGACTAGCAGAGGCCTCGGACTTACGTACCGTGGAGAGGCATTGCTAGCAGACCCAGAGGGTGTTGGAGGCCCCAGAGGCTCCGGGGTGTCACAGAGGCTGCAGTCTCTTGCCCCACACTTCTGAGATCCACGATAATTCTGGACACACACTGAGGATGATTCTGCTTAAGGAAACTTGGGGCCAGTGTGCGCCCTCATTTGTGGCCAGTGGGGTGGGGGGAGAGTTTGTTCTTTCCCACCCACTCTACTGGTGATGCCCTTGTGGTCCAGTCGGACTGGCTCCCAGGCCCTGTTGCCCCTATAAGTAAGTACCTCCTGGGCCCACCCTGGGTTCAAGACCCATCACCCATGGCAAGAATGAGGTGAACACAGTGGCTTGGGCTAACATGTGTCCTTCCTTGGACCTAGAATCGGCTTCTCAAAGCTCATCCTGCTACTTGGTGGGGCATGAGGATGGCAGGGTTGCCCAGCAATCAGTCAGTGTCCGACCTACCAGCTGGGGAGGGACACAGGAACCCACCTCTGGGCCACCAACGTGATGGCTTACTCAGCCTGGGGTTCTGAAAGAATGTCTGGGAGTCCTCAACTATTGGGGGGCTACAAGAGGCCAGGCAGGCACCACCTGCCCACCAGGTGGGCAGCTCTTAAGTCAGAAGAGTGGAAGTAAAATTACAGAGGTGAGAAAGGACCAAGTCACAGGGGAGCCTAGCAGAGCAGTCTGGTGGCCAGAGCTGAGGGTGTGGAGTAGGATGGGACAGAGGGCAGGCTCAATGTCACAGGACAATCCAGAACTTGGTGCTCTTCCTTTTGGCTAAGCAGAGTCGAGGTGGTCCTCAATAGTACCTTCATGTGATCATGTCAGTGTAGTCACAAAACCACGCTTCAGCTCTGGAGCCAGAAGATCCTCATTGGACCACCTGGATGGGGGGTCTGGTGCAGTGGGGAGAAGGCCCCTCTCCCCCGACTCACCGACCTTCAGTTGTCCACCCTGGCACGTTTGCACCCGGGAGCATCCGCAGCCGAGGCCCGGGGCTGGGCTGTGACTCACGCAGCCGCTCTGCCAATCTGATGCAAAGCTTCCTGTTGTGAAGCTCTTCTTAGCAGCGTGTTCCTCCACTCTGGGGAAATGACAGCCGGTGACTAATGTGTGGACGCAAAGGTGTTGCCTGGAGCGTGCACCAGGGGGAAGATTAATAGAATCAATATTTGCCCTGCTGTTGGGCTTGGGGTGGGGGAGCTGCCTCTCAGCCAACAGTGAGTCAGAATGTTTACTCTCCTCTTATCAGACTGAATGCAACACTGAATGCAACTCTGACCAGCGAGCCCCACCTGTTCAAGGGGTCCTCTTTGGTTTGTGGACTGTTGAACCAATATAAGCGGCTCAGTGATGGATTATTCTCCTGTCCCATTTCCATCCTCCCCCGGCAGTATTTCATGTGGACACCCTACAAATATCTGTGCTAGGCATTATTAAGGATACGAGGAATATGCATCCATTATTCTCATTAAGGAGAACAGTTACATAGCTGGGAAAGTCTGCAATGGCACAGGGCAGGTTTGCTCATGGGACATGATGGTGCCTGCTCTAAGCTGCAGGTGTCTCTTGACCTGGCTGGGCAGCCTTGCCGAGGAAGCCTTCCTTGGCCTTGGCCCATGGGGATATGGCTGGGAAGACTTGGGTTGACGGGGACGTTGAAATGGTGTGAGCTGAGCACATTCTCTGTTCCTGGCCCATATTGGGTTCTGGTGACATTAGGTGAGTTAGGTCCAGCTTCAAGGAACCCAGGCAGGATGGCAGTGTCCCAGATGTCATATATAGTGGGAGCAGGCACCGGGTCGTACCTTGTTCCTGGAAAACCCACTCTGATCTGTGGTCCTTAGAGTTCTCGCCCATCAGGAGACAGGCTGGGCTTTGTGACCTCTCAGACTCTTTCCGTCAGTATGTTTAAATCCTTGAGTTCTATTTTCAGAACTGTTTCATGGCTGCTGTCCATGGTGCTGACTGGTAAAGGTGTGTTGAAATCAGGGTGGGGTTTCTGGCAATCTGTGACCCTGAAATCTGTCCTGGGCTCCCCTCTTCTCCTCGCCCCATCCCCTGGCCTCCCCCAGCCAGCCACACAGTGGAGGCTGCAGGTTGGGCACGAGCTGTGGTTTCCTTGCCCATCACAGGGCATCCCAGCAGAAGAGCAGGTCCAGGACTTGGTTCTCCTCTTTGGTCCAGAAAACCTGGAGTCCAGTGGCTGTGAGGGCTGGGCTTGGATGAGGCATGAGGGCTTTGACTCAGGAAGACCCACAATCAATGTCGCAGTGTAACTCTGTTCCTCAGATTCTTTTCCTGTTCTCAATGTGCCGATGCTAGATCTAGAACCTGGGTCTCCTGGTGGCACCAAGGCTAATGTAGTGCCTCCCCCTAAAGTCACATGCCTGTCTTGTAACCACCCCATAGATTTCCTACTGAGAAACAACATTGATCTCCAGCTGGGTGTAAGATGCTTTCCATGGTAGTCATCAAATCAGAGCAATATACAAGATGGAAGCCTCAGACTGGCAGTTCACTTATGTGATACCTTCTGCAACATCACAGGGCTCCCCCAACTGCCTTAGGTCTGTGCTTTAGGAATTTTGGGTTATTCCCATGATATGCAAGCCTTCCCTGGGGGAACATGGAGATGTTACATATAATTACGGTGAATCATTTAGCAAAAAATTAGGGACCAAGAACAAACAAGTCCCTGCTCCCAGAAACCCTCTTTAATCACTTTGTGCCTCCTTACCACCCAGAGCAAATATTAAGATAATTAATCACCACCAACCTGTCAGTCATAAGGACTTCATTTCCAATTAATTATGTGCAGTTGTCCAGGAGCAGACTCAAGTTTTGTTCAAGGTCACCTCTGAATTCTGAGTCCTCTTTCTGGGGTCAGGGATTCAAGGTGGTGCTGATACCCGCTCCAGGACCACCTCTCCTAGGCTGGGCTGTCATTGGCTCTGAATTCTTCACCATCTCACTATTTCGTCAGGACATCTCTCATATCACCTTCGCCTAGCCTTCATGCCTGTAGGAGAGACTGTCCAGTGATTTCCCAGAGAACAGTTGAGGTACTTTGGGTGCATGCAGCCTTCTCGGACAGTCAGATGAGCTGAGAGAGTCATAAATACTTGAAAGAAGAGTGAGGTGACGCCATACCATGGAAAGAGGGGACTCTGGGTAAGGAAGTTTCCAAGAGCTGAGGACACGAGGAGAGACCCCAGGGCTGGCTTGAAATGCTGACTCGCCAGCACTCAGTGGGTCTGGCACTCGGAGGAGTTACTCAGCGTTACTTTGGGTGGGTGTAGGATAAATGAGCCAAAACTTTAAGTCTCCATTATCAGCATGGAACAGGTGCAAAATAAATCAAGCTCTTGTTTCTCCTTCACAGTTTGGCTCCTGTCCTGCGTTACCTCCTGGGGAGCTTCAGTGATGCCCTTTGTTGCCCTACGGCCCCTCCCTGAACTCCCACATGCCTTCACCTCCCCCCAGCTCAGACCCCCATCTTTTTTTGTTGTTGTTAATTTTTTTATATATGACAGCGGAATGCATTACAATTCATATTACACACATAGAGCACAGTTTTTCATATCTCTGGTTGTATACAAAGTATATTCACACCGTTCATGTCTTCATACATGTACTTTGGATAATGAGTTCCATCATCATTTCTAACCCCCTGCCCCCTCCCTTCCCCTCCCACCCCTCTGCCCTACCTAGAGTTCATCTATTCCTCCCATGCCCCCCTCCCTACCCCACTATGAATCAGCCTCCTTTATCAGAGAAAACATTCGGCATTTGTTTTTTTTTTTGGGCGGGGGGGGGGAGGATTGGCTAACTTCACTTAGCATTATCAGATCCCCATCTTTATTAGTAATATTTAAATTAAATAGTGCACATTAAAGCCTAGCTTATGAAATGTGGAAGATTAGACACGGGTGTTTAGCTTTAGTCCCTTTGGAAATACCATAAAAATGACAATAAGGGGTTTTTAAGTATACTTAAGGCCAAAGAGAGAAAGAGATGAAATAACGGCAGATTTGGGATCCAGTTAGTGGCTGGAAAGCAGGTGGATGGGAAGTAACTGACGGGGCAGGTTGGAAACACGGATTCCAAGCCAGATGGCCTGAGAAATAGTGGGTAGGCGTCACAGAACTCCCCAGGGCCTCTGGAAGTGGTGGAACTGTCCTTTTGGACAGTGTGTGTGTGGTGTGTGTGTGTGTGGTGTGTGTGGTGTGTGTGTGTGTGTGTGTGTGTGTGTGTGGTGTGTGTGTGTGTGTGTGTGTGTGTGTGTGTGTGTGTGTGTGTGTGTGTGTGTGTGTGTGTGTGTGTGTGTGTGTGTGTGTGTGTGTGTGTGTGTGTGTGTGTGTGTGTGTGTGTGTGTGTGTGTGTGTGTGTGTGTGTGTGTGTGTGTGTGTGTGTGTGTGTGTGTGTGTGTGTGTGTGTGTGTGTGTGTGTGTGTGTGTGTGTGTGTGTGTGTGTGTGTGTGTGTGTGTGTGTGTGTGTGTGTGTGTGTGTGTGTGTGTGTGTGTGTGTGTGTGTGTGTGTGTGTGTGTGTGTGTGTGTGTGTGTGTGTGTGTGTGTGTGTGTGTGTGTGTGTGTGTGTGTGTGTGTGTGTGTGTGTGTGTGTGTGTGTGTGTGTGTGTGTGTGTGTGTGTGTGGTGTGNGTGTGTGTGTGTGTGGTGTGTGTGTGTGGTGTGTGGTGTGTGTGGTATGTGTGTGTGTGTGGGGTGGTGGTGTGTGTGTGGTATGTGTGGTGTGTGTGTGGTGTGTGGAGTGTGTGTGTGTGTGTGGTGTGTGTATGTGTGTATATGTGTGTGTGTGGTGTGTGTGTGTGGTGTGTGTGGGTGGGTGTGTGTGGGTGTGATGTGTGTGTGGTATGTGTGTGGTGTGTGGTGTGTGTGTGTGTGTGTGTGTGTGTGGTTTTAAGGCTAGAAATGGGAAGGTTGGTAGAAAGTTCAAGAGGCATTAGACGTCCAGCTTCCTTTTGCCATTCCCGCTGCTGGGCACGCTCCTTTCCCGTTTTTCTGGGGAAAGAGAAACTTATTCTCTGGAGAGGGTGAAGAGAGGGGTTCTGGACTAGGGAGGCTCAGGGCACCCTGCTGAAAAATGGGTGGATTTGTTGGCTGTCATACCTGGAGAAGTATCAAGGGCGGGTGGGGGAGGGTCTGCCCTGCCCATTGTCTGGGAAGAATTTGACAAAAGATATAGAACTGATTGAAGCTCAGTCTGCCGCTTCACACCCATTAAATGACTGTTATTTTTTTTTTTAAAGATGCTAATGTTGTTGAGGATGTGAAGAAATCAGAACACTTTTCATTGTTGGCAGGAATGAAAAATGGTGCAATTGCTGTGGAAAAGAGCATCATGTTCCTCAGAAACTAAACACAGAATTACCATATGGACCAGCCATTTGACTTCTGGGTATATGCCCCAAAGAACTGAAATCGAGGACTCCGTGAGATAGTCGTACACCCTCGTCGGTAGCAGTGGCATTGACAGTTGTCAGAAGGTGAAGGAAACACAACTGTCCGTAGAAGAGCAAAATGTGCTCTCTGCACACCATGGAGCACCACTCTGCATTAGAAAAGACTGGCATTCTGACACCTAATACCACATAAAGACACCATGCTACGTGAACTAAGCCAGTCACAAAAGGACACAGATTGGATGATTCCACTTACAGGAAGCACATGGTGTGGCTGGGACACAAATTAACATGGCTGCAAGGTACAGATGCCAGAAACTGGGAAGCCACTGTTTTAATGGGTGCAGAGTTCCAGTTTGAAAAGATGAAAAGGTTTTGGAGATGTATGTTTGCACAACAATGGGGATGTATCTAACCCCACTGGACGGTACCCGCAAAAATGGTTAAAATGTTGGCTTTTGTGTTGTATGTATTTTCCCACAATAAAAACAGTCAGTCTGATTTTCATTATCATCATGGGCTGCCAATTCTAAACCATGTCTGTGATAAAATATTCTTCCCTGAAAATACCTTTTGTTGCTCTGTGTTTTAAACAACTGTGTGATTGCTGCTGAATTTTAATGATATAGATAAAAGCTGCAAAACAGCACACCTTCACTAGTTGCCCTGTAGTAAGCATTTTATTCTCTATGGAAGGTGAGTGGAAGAGGCCCTGTCAGTGGGCACTCACCTGAGGGTGAGCTGCTAACTCTCAGCTCTTGATCCAGCTTCTTTGGGTGTAGCATGGGTCCCTGTCCTCGGTGCTGTGTGCCCTGCATCTCTAGAGGACCCTCAATGAACAAGAAGAGCCCAGAGACCACAAAGACAAAGAAGCAGAATGTAGTCACTTCACTGGTGCCATTCTATGCTATCTGTGATATGATTAACACTTAACACTGAAATCAGTTAATCAGAGTGTGGACTGAATGCACTACTTTGGTAAGTGTGGATTTTAGTTCTTTTATGAAATAGTGTACTTAATTTGCACAATATATTTAACATGAAAATTCGTTTGTTCTTACCATGAATGGTTTGTTTTAAAACTTAGGTGAGGACTGGGGTTGTAGCTCAGTGGTAGAACGCTTGCTTAGCATGGGTGAGGTCTTGAGTTCAAGCCCTAGTACTGCAAAACATGAACAAAAAAGAAATTAAAAAATGATTAATGCTAATCCCTACATGATTATTCCTGAAAATAATCTTTTCATATTGAGAAGGGAGTGATACATATGATCTGTGCTGGACGTGGGCGGGGTTGATGTCAATCATCTGAATCCACAGGGATCCAAGAAGAGATTAGGAGAGTCAGGAAATTCAACCATCGCAGGAACAAAGAACCAAAGACCCTAAGAGCTGGGTTTCCCCGTGAGATCTCCTGACATAACCCACCGTCTCCAACCACCACAACCAGCCTTCCTGTTAGCTTTTCAATGACTGTGTATGAATACCACCACACAGCTAAAAAATTGGGGGAATGCATTTAATATAACTTTAACGTTATCAAACAAACCAGCAGCCATGAAAGAAGCAGAAGCTTTGAAGAGGGGAATAAACTTCAGATACAGTTTTCTTACTATTTTTAAAAATATTTTTTAGTTGTCAGTGAACGTTTATTTTATTACTTATATGCGGGGCCGAGAATTGAACCCAGCGCCTCACACATGCTAGGCGAGAGCTCTACCACTGAGCCACAAGCCCAGCCCCAAAATTTTCCTTATTCTTAACAAAATATTGATATCTTCTCTCATAAAGAGAGAAGTTCCTTAAAGAGGAGCTTAGTGTAAGAAAGACTGTTCTATAACCCAGAGACGAGAGGACAGAAGGCAGCAAAGCCTTCAGACCGCAAAGCATAGCTGAGCTCAGTGACGAAGAGAAGGTAGGGAAGAAGATGGCATCGGAAGAGCCTGGACTGCAGCCCAGTTCCCAGGAAGGAGCAGCCTGCGTGATGGGGGAGTTCTCCAGCCACAGATGCCCACTGCAGGAGCTCCACATCTTGCAGGACTGGGCCTGCATTCAGTCACTGACCTGAGAGTGAACATGCAGATGGACCTAGTGGGGAAGCAGCTGGGCCAATAGCTAATTACGCTCCCCACAGCTGGATACCAGAGGGGAATGTTTTTGTGGCCATCAAACCAAGAAAAAAATGAACACACATGGCTCATTTTAGTATAGCTTTCATATAGTCACCTTCATGCAAAACAACTGCTGATCTAAATAAAATGACCACGTAAACATGCTGTGAGCATGAAGGCAGGAAGGGCGTACGTGGAGGGTACAAGGGCTGGTGAAAGAGGTCTCAGTTCCATAAGAGAAATCCCCAAATCAGACACTATGACTGTGTTATCTATATGAAGGTGAATGTGGAAAGAATCAGTCCAGACAACTAGAAGTGATCACCCTGAGGAAAAGGAAAATGAGAGAAGGGAGAAAGGGGTGAAGATGGCAAGAGTATGCATAACTAAAAGCTAGATTTAGTGAGTCCAGTCAAGTGCCTGGCACAGTAAGTGCAGAGCAAATGATGGTGAGGATGGATGGTAAAGGAGATGATAATGTTGATGGTGGTAGTATGGCAGTGATGGTGATGGTGGTGGTGGTGGTGGTGGTGGTGGTGGTGGTGATGGTGGTGATGGTGATGGTGATGTGATGGTGATGATGATGGTGATGGTGATGGTGATGATGAAGGTGATGGTGTGATGGTGGTGGTGATGATGATGGTGATGGTGTGATGGTGGTGATGGTGATGGTGGTGATGATGGTGATGGTGTGATGGTGGTGATGGTGATGGTGTGATGGTGGTGATGGTGATGGTGATGGTGATGGTGATGGTGGTGATGATGGTGGTGATGGTGATGGTGATGGTCATGGTGGTGATGATGGTGGTGGTGGTGATGATGGTGATGGTGTGATGGTGGTGATGGTGATGGTGATGGTGATGGTGGTGATGATGGTGGTGATGGTGATGGTGATGGTGATGATGATGGTGGTGGTGATGATGGTGGTGGTGATAGTGGTGGTGATGGTGATGGTGGTGGTGATGGTGATGATGGTGGTGGTGATGATGATGATGGTGGTGATGGTGATGAAGGTGGTGGTAATGGTGATGGTGAGGATGATGATGATGGTGATGGGATGGTAATGATGATGGTGGTGGTGATGGTGGTGGTGATGGTGGTGATGATGGTGAAGGTTGTGATGATGGTGATGGTGATGATGGTAATGGTGATGATGGTGATTATGGTGATGACATGATGGAAGAGTTGAAGCATCTACTGCTTGACCCACATATTTACCCCATTCCCCCTTTCAAGGGTGAGCTATTAGGAATTGGTGCTCATTTTTGAGGATTCCTGATTGAGTGATCAGAGCCCTTTATCCATCTGCCTCTCAGACCAGCCACCTTACAGGGTGTCAGACCTGATGTTTGGTTCCACATTAATTCTACAGAGTGCGAGCTCCTGCCTCCTTCCCTCCTCTCCTGAGCAGGTGGAGTCTGGGTTGCTGGGAAAACCTCTTATTGGTGCACATGCATTTTCATAAGCAGAAAACTCCCAGGGGAGAGACAGCTGGCTGAGGTGACATCAACTCACAGATGGAGCTGGCACGTAAGTGCAGCTGCGACTGCTCCAGCTGTGTCCATGGTAAGGAGCCAGGCGGGTGGTGGGGCAGGAGAGGTTCCAGGCACACCCGGCTAACTGAGCAGTGGGGAAAGTCTGCCCTGGCTGTGCCAAAAAGACCTTCCTAAGGAGGTCTGGGCCCTAACTCCCAGTTGCAGCCAGACTCAGGGGGATCGTGGGAAACCTGGCCAGCTCTGTCACTATGCCTTCAGGGTGTGACTGCATTAGTAATGGAGAGCTTGAGCTGTGTGCAATGTGGCTGGTTGTTGGCAAAGGCTAATGACGACAAAGCACAGCAGTCACCTGGACAGCAGGACACGGGTTCTAGGACGGGCTCTGCTGCCCACTGAGGAACTTGTGCCACCTCTTTCCTTCTCCAGGCCTCGGCTTCCCTATCTGTAAAATGATGGGTCATCTTCGTCAACTATGGCTCTGGCAAATTTCTTTGGCACAGTGCCCACCGCAGTAGATCTGCTACAGACACCTTGGTGTGCATGAGTGGACGCCGTGGGGCGGCTGCTTGGATTGGTCCTTTCTGCCCCTTGAGTAAAAGAGACAGAGAACACAAGAAGGATCAGGAGCTGGCTGGGAAATTCAAAAGAATATCCAGAGGAACTCTGAGCAGGGCTTCCTGGGGGCGGGGGAGACCCGCCTGGCAGGCAGGGTGCAGGGAGGAGGCACAGCTCAAAGGGGAAGGCAAGAGGCTTTGGGTTACCATGGTAACTGTAGCGAGCAGGAAAGGGACAGAGAAGATGCCAAGGGTGGCATTCCCCCCCCCCCCTTTTTTTAGACTGGCTTTCTTTCTGTGAGGGAGAAAGAGGAGGCAGCAAGAGAGAGGGCCCAAAGACAGGGGAGACTTGGAGGCAAAATCACCTTTAAAACAGGAAATCCAACCCTTTTGAATTCAACTCGGTGATCCTGTTTTGTGATGGGAGGGCACAACATGGAACACCACTCAGGAGCCACCCGGCAGCCTCTGCAGGGCAGGTACCTGCTCAGCCCTTTGCACACATGGTGTGTTTAATCCCCACTGTGGCCACCAGGATTGGTGGTCAGGCCCACTTTGCAGAAAGGGAAACTGAGCCTCACTGCATCCCAGGGCAGCATGGTGGCAGGTTGGATTGACATGGGGTCTGTCGGGCTCCACTGTCTCCGCACTGAAGTCCTCTGCCAAACAACCACGCTGAAACTTGGCATCCGCCAGTGGGAGCCAGGTTGGTTGGTCCTCCTTGTCCTTCCCAGGTAGCACTTTCAGGTGAGCCCCTGGACGTGCCATAGGAAGACACTGCTTCATGTGGTTGGAGTGAACTGAGTGCTCTCGCCTAGGGTGTTGTCCTGTTCCCTGGGGTGGGTGGGGTGGCGGACGTGGTGCGGTGACTAGCGCCCCAGCTCCCAGTTCCTGCTCAGCCCTTGTGCGACCTGGGGCTGTCCCTCAGTTTTCTCTCCTGGCAGTGGGCACACAGTGGAGCTTTCCAGCAGCTGGAGCAACGACTGAATGTGCTGTGTCGTGGGGCCACTGGCTGACGCACGGCACGTGTGCCACACACCTTAGCCTGTCATGGGAAGAAGGGACCTTGGGAGAGAAGGGCCAGGCCCCAAGCCCAAGTCAGGCAGCACAGTGACCCCGAGCTGGCCTCTGGTTCTCATGGGTGTGTGCCCGCTACACGGGGGGCTGCCGAGGGCTGCATCAGATGCAGGACCCCTGACACCTGCACCCAGCTTCAGGTGACAAACTGAATAAGGACACTGATTGTGTGTGCGTGTGTGTGTGTGTGTGTGTGTGTGTGTGTGTGAGAGAGAGAGAGAGAGAGAGAGAGAGAGAGTGCTGAGAGCCATAGCTGAGTCCGAATGATGCATGGCATTTTGCCAGAACAGAGTGGTTGAGAGGTGACGCCAGCAAGCCATTGAGATGATGATGGTCATGTTAAGCTGTGTATTCAATTGTAATATTAGACCCCTGCTGTCGCTACTTTGGAGTTCTTGGGCTACTTTGGAGTTCTCGTGGGGATTCCCGGAGAGTTCCCATTGGTTGGGGAAGTGCCGGAGGAGGGATTTCCGGTTGGTGGTTCCTGGAGGAGCCCCGTGGGTGGCGTTCAGGAGAGTTCCCCGGGGAGCATGTGTGGAGTGTGCTGGCGGAGTTGTTCAGAAATAAAGTTTGTTCCTGCTTCAGTGGCTCGTGATTTGTGCCCAGCCAGACTGCGGCAAGAGAGAGAGAGAGAGAATAATTGGAATCATAGGCCTCATGTGTCCTGTGCATGGGGACCCGCAGCCCCACCTCCCGCCAGCTGAGGTCTCCTCACTGCAAGCCCCAGAGCCCCTCATCCACACCCCCACTCTGCCTAACCCAGTCATTGCCTCCGACTGTCCACTGAGCTCGTTTTTAAAAGTTCTGCTCTGGTCACGAACAGGGTGGCGTCCTGAGGGTTAGAGCCAAGGACAGGTACAGGGAAGACCAGAATCCCTGGGAACCTGAGGACTCCAGGAGACATGTCTGAAGGGGGGGCCACTTATGAGGGGTGAGCACTCACCTGGAGGGACCCTGGAAAAAGAGGACACACAGGTTGAAAGAGGACATTGAAAAGGGGGAAAGTTACATTTACTGAGCACATACTAAGTGTCCAGCATCAGGCTAGCGGCTCCTGCACACATCCACTTGCTAATTACCTGTGGCAGGTACTTTTTATCCCCATTTTGCAGAATGGGAAAACTGAGGCCCACACACAGAGAGAGGCACATGAGAGCTGATCACCCGATTGACCTGCTGGGTCCTGAGGACTGTGCTGTCCTCCCGGATGTGAGATGGAGGTACTGGTCTTTGTCACATGTTTGTGGAAGACCAGGGTTGGATCCTCCCCAGGAGCAGACTGCTGTTGGTGGCTGTGGGTGCCCTGGGTGAGAGGTGAGAAGTCCCCCTTGTCCCTGGAGCCAGTGTGGAGAGCATCTCAGGACACGCTGGAGGTGAGCAGAGCGTCGTGCGCAGCCGCCAGACGCTGTCCCTGGAGGCCCAGCTGTCACCTTCTGAGGGTGGGTGAGTCAGCGGGCAGCCAGCTACCACAGGTCGGTGTCACCTCTTCGGGTGTGTGGGGGGGAAGTGTTGTATGACATGGCACTCTGTTTGCAAAACTCTCCGTGGTCACTTTTAATTTAGAAGATATTTGGTGCCATAAAACCAGAGCTTGAGCATCAAATTTCCTGGGGAAGCTGAGGGGGTGAGGAGCTGTTTTCTTTTTTTTAGAAATTCCTGCAAAAAGGAACAACAGTAAATGGGGGAATTAATGACACAGAAACCAGAGAGAGTCCGGAATCTTCAGAAGTGACAACATCATTTCAGGGGTGAGAAACATCCAGACACCATCCGGTCCGAGCTACCACTTAAAAAGTGTGGGGTCTGAGGCCCGAGGAGGTTCCACAAGATTCTCAAGGTCATTCAGCCAGTTAGCAACCAAGGCAGGTCTGGGGTCAGCTTCTCTGACTCTGAGCCCTTGACAGAAGGGCCCTTGAGAGTCTGGGCTTCAGGCAAAGAAAGCAGACTCTTTTGAGTCTTATGAGAACTCACCAGATCGCCATTAATGACCAGGGAGTTATGTGAACCCAGCTGGTCAGCAGTGGAGTGAGACAAGAGCCTGGCTGTCCAGGAGTCTAGTTAGGTGTCCTGACCATTTACTACCCCAAAGTTGGCACATAAGCCCCCACCCCAATCTGTCAGCTTGTCCACAAGGAGTTTTCCAGCTTAAAGTTCTGGATAGAGGCCGATGGATTTCCGTCACACCACTGGACACTCTCCCACCTTTTGAGTTGACCGGAAGTCAACTTCCCGGCTAGTAGTGAATGTTGCCCAGGCTTAGCCATCAGCGGCACCCGTGCAGGGCCTCGGTTGGTAAGAAACATAAAGGAGAAAGCTCCACATGGAATCCTTTCCTGGTGAGGACCCTGAGGCCTAGGGTGGAGGGGGCATCTGCACCCAGAGCCCCGGGGCACAGCAGCTGCCCCCTGTGCTGGCCATCTGCAGGCTGCACACAGAGATGGTGAGGTCTGAGAGAGCTGTGAGCAGGGCCAGAGAGGATCTGGACACAGTTCCTGGGCACGCAGCCTCCAGGCCTGGGCCCTGGCCCTCTTGGAGATTTTGTGAGTTCCTGAAAATCTTTAGTAAATTTCTTTTTGTTTCATTTAAACTCGATAGAGCAGCCCTATTGTCTGCAACTGAAGATTCGGATGGGCACAAATGTCATCTCCACCATTATCGTCACCATGGCTGTGTTTTGTACCTTGGAATTCAAGTGGCTTGAGAAGGAAAGTACCTTGGTGTTGTATTTTATTTACTCACTCTATATGACATTGATGACCCTTGAGCTCTTGAGCTAGGCGTGAACAGTAGGTGCTCCTTGATGAGGTCCTGGCCTCTGGCTAGCTGGGGAGAGGGATAGGTGAGGTTCCCCTGATAAAAGATGCCAGGAGTCAGAGCTTTCAATCTTGCTGAGGGCTCCTACTGGGCTGATTTCAGCAGCATGCACTAAATGACTCATTAAAAAGTGGCTTCGGCAAGCAAGGACATTCATTAGTTCACATGGATCCAGAAATAGTGCGGTCAACACAGAGGCTCAATGGTGTCAAATCGAGGCCCCAGATCCTTCTGGTCCCAAGTCTTTCTGCTGTCATTCTTTGTGAGGTTGCTTTTGTTCTCAGGCTTGTCACAAGGTGGCTGCTGCTTTTCCGGACATCACAGAGGAACACCAACATCCAGTGATACCGAACAATAACTCCATTTGCATCTTTCCCTTTGAGACACCTCTTTTGGAAGCCATGACACATTTTCCAGCAGCTCCTCAGCTGATTTTCTCTCCTGATCCATTGGCCAATAAATTGTGCCCTGTATCCTTTCTTGAATGGTCATGGAAGGTGAGTGGGTTTGCCACAGTGGCAGGCACTGTTCTCGATTTGTGCCCTGGGACTGGGCAGGCTGTACCTCCTGTTTTATTCTTGGCTTCCCAGAGCTTGAGCAACACAGGGGCTCAGAGAAAGACGGGGTGGCCAGTTACCCTCATGTGCTGGCCCTTGGGCTAGTGGGCAGCTATTGCTATCCCCATTTTCTTGACCTTGAAGCTCAGAAAGTCCAGAAGTGATTTGCAGAAGACCTCACAGCTAGCTCATGGGTGTCTGTGTGTGTGTGTGTGTGGGGGGGGGCAGTCGGATTTGAATCTGACTGATTGCAAGTTTGGAACACCCCCTGGTGTCCTGTGGGGAAGGCACTCTACCCACAGGTCCTGCAGAGGTTTGCTAAAGCAAGAAAAGCTTCAGCATTGAAAAAACTGACTAATTGGAGAGGGAGGCAGAAAAACTCCCTTGCTGGGTTTAACTTTGTATTTTAATAAACAGTTTAAAGGAAAGAGAAACAGCTTCCTGTCGGCTGCTGAGGAGCTTCCTCTGCGCTGCTGAAATATTTAGTCTCCTGTAATTGCCCAGCATCCCTCTGGCTGGGCACCCCGCTGAGCAGGAGGGAAGCACTCAGTCCTGAGTCAATGGCTGTGTTTGCAGGAAGATGGCTGCCAGTGGTGAGTGGCTCACTAATGGCCTCCCTGGGAGGCTCATCAGGGATTTATTTCTGGGTGGAGTTAATGTTTCTTTAGAGGGAGGAACCTTAGTTGCTTCTTCCGGAAGGCGGTGGGGGGGTTGCTCATTTTCTTCCGATATTGTTGTTTTCCCCAGGCACAAGGGCTAGGCTTGCAAATTGCTTTGGATTTGAAGGCAGTTTTGTTTCTAATTCAGAAAAACTCCATTTATTTGAACTCCTGTGTTCTAGAAGCATCCACTGTGTGTCCCTTTCTGGCGGGAACTGGGCATGCCAAGGGCCGGGAAGATGCTGTCAGTCCCAAAGCTCCACTGTCAGGAGGCCAGTCAGAGCACCGTGGGAACGAGGGGCTGCGGGTGTCCACAGGGCTCCCTGCTCTCGCCAGGGGAGGCACAGGGGAAGGAAGGGAAGGCTTCCTGGAAGGGGTGATGCCTGAGCCAAGTCAAGCAAAAGAAAGGTATTTCAGTCTCTTTTTCTGGGAATCGAACCCAAGGCCTTGTGCACACTTGGCAAGCACTTGGCCACTAACCTCCATCTGTTTTGCTCAAAATCGGGACCCCCAAAAGACCACCAGAGACCAAGATCGATGTAAACAGCAAAGAGGTGTTTATTGCGAGCTGGCTCGGTCCTCCACATGCACACACAGCAACTGGTGACGCTGAGAGGCCTCGAGCCCAGGGTTTGCAGCAGTTTTATACATTCTTTGGAGAAGGCAGGGACCCCCACATACATCATAGCATCTCTTAGCAAATCATCACACACCGCAGGAAAATCAAATAACAACTCTAAAACATGATTAGCACATTCACTGGTGGGAACAAGTTGGGTAGGGGTGATTGGTCAGTACAAAAGGGGTGTTCATTTGAACTGATTGGTTTAAGCCAAGAGGGTGTTCATGCTGAACTACATGGTTTCCCAACTTGTTATCAACCACTGGAAACTGGGAGGGTCATCTGGCATCCCAGGTATTTCCCTGTCTCATGCTGATTGGTGGCTGCTAGGGGGTTGCTGTGGGTCCCCACCTAGCCTGACTGAGTCAGGGACACCTGGTGCTGCAGATCTCATTTGTAGATAAACAACTTAGCAGGGTGGGAATGTGCCTAGGAGTGCTCTGTGGGTCTTTCCAAGGACAAAGGTGATGTCCCTTCCTAGGAAAGGCTTTGCTCTGAGATAGAGGCTGTTTTTTCAATCACCCTTTGGCTCTCTATGATGTTGGAGAGGATGACAGTAATGTTAGCTAGGAGAGCGCCTTACAATTACCAAAACACCTCCAAGGTCTCTTTGGATTCTCACTACCAAGGGCAACGGCCACTGAGTCAAAGAGGAGGCAATGAGGGTTAGAGAGAGGAAATGATGTCATGGAGGTCACACAGGAGCAAGTGGCAGAGTCAGTCCAACAAGCAGGACCAGGAAGACAGGGCTTCTAGGAATGGGGGTGGGGAGGCCATGCAGGGGGAGAGTTGAGCACCAGGGGGAAGCTGAGTGCTTCTGGGAGAGAAGGAAGAGGTCCAGGAGTCTCCACACTTCCCTTTTGGGTGCCACATAGTTTGTAAGATGGGGCCATCTTGTGTGGGGGCTGTCTCCAAAGGCAGGAGATCAGAAGACCACGGAGATGAAGGCCTGAGAGCTTCAAAACCTGTAGCCATCAGAGCCTAATAGAAAGGGATCAAGACCCATCTGATCTTTTTAAAATGGTGATAGCTCCTCCCAAAATATTCAAGCAGAGAAGCTCAGGAGTCAGGCAGGTTTAGATTCACAATCAGCTGCTTGTTCTCTCTGGGGCTTATTTGTGAAATGAGGATAGAAGCAGATCTATCGCACAATATTGATTGAGGTGGTGCATGTGAGGGGTAGGACGGTGCCCATCACAAGTAAGTATAATTTATGTTAAGTGACTAGTTGACACGTGTGGCCTAGTGCATCTGAGATGCCTCACTCTGTGGCGCCTGACAAGTGTGCTGAGATGTGCTGACCCCCAGGCCAAGGGCTCATGATCCCTGAAGGTTTCCTGTACAGGGCACCCCTCCACCTGCCTCTCACATACACTGAACAGAGTTTAGAATATCAGGCAGTTACTGTTGATCAATTACCATGAAATGATGTTAATTGACTGAATAATCACAACAACAGCATGAGTTGGACTCTGTTTATGGATCAAGAAGCTCAGAGAATTTGAGTAGCTCACCCCAGGTCTGTCTACACAGCTGGAACGTGAAGTGAAGTGGTGTGTTGGGAATTTAAAAAATTGTTTTTGTTTTGTTTTTAGTTGTCAATGGACCTTTATTTTACTTATTTATATGTGGTGCTGAGAATCAAACCCAGTGCCTCCCACGGCTAGGCACTGCCACTGAGCCCAAGGTCACACACCTTCTGTGTCAGTCAAGGTCATGTTAGGGAATTGCACACAAAAAATTTGAAGTTTTGATAGAAGAACAACTTATGAGATTGAATCTTTGAAATTTATAGTATCTGATCATTTGGATCTGCAAAAATGGCAATTTTATAAGCTTCAATCTCACATAGTGGCAGGGATGGCATTTAGAGAGAGAGCTACAGGCAGTGGCACCATGCCTTGGGATCAGCACCTCAGGGAGCTGCAACCATCACTGAGTCAGGGGGTGAGAACAGGGAATGGTCTCCAGAGCTGGAAGAGAGGTCCACGTGGAGAGGTCACCTAAGAGGAGATGAGGGATTTGGCTGAGCCCCCAGTGATCAACTGGAGGGAGGGAGCTGGGGAAGGACACTCCTCACCCCTCTCCTCCATTCCTGAGGTCTACATGGGCTTCCACTGGGTGAACCCAGCTGGAAGCCAGAGGTCCAGGGTGCCTCTTACTTCAGCCCATGGAGTGTGGCCGGTTGGAGCACAGAGCACAGCAGGGAGGGGTGAGAGCATCTCAAGACACAGACAGATGACATTTCTCAGAGTGAGTAAGTGCAGGGCTGGGTTCAAATCCAGGCAGCCCCGTCTCAGGGCCCCTGCTCTGTACCAGCACCTCTCTCACTTAGAATTTGGTAGAAACAGCTGGGTCTTTAGAGTCACTGATGTACCTTGAGGATAGCCTCTAAGCTTCTCAGGCATTCACAATGAATTATTCACCCTTTATATTAATATTTGATTGCTTACAAAAGAGCTGGTTTGGGGAGCACCTCTGTGCAGAGCAGAGCCAGCCTGAGCCCAGACCGCAGCCTCCCCCTGGCAGGTCTGCAGAAATATTATAGAAGTTGGGGCTCTTGTCAGGAGGATGGCACAGTTATAAACACATATGGCATCCAACCAATTGAAGACAGATCACTCACACCCAAAAGACAACTCTGTAAGAATCGTGTGAGCCTGAAAATTAACCGTACATAAGGTGAGAAAATCATGAAGTTAAAAACCTGAAAACATCAGGTTCTGAGACAACTCAGTGTTACCAGAAAGCAGAGGAGAGAGACGAGAGTATGTGTCCTGGCATTTACACCCACAAGTCGGCCCTGGGACTGGGGACTACCTCCTTCTCTCCCCCTTTAGTTCCAATGCTTAGGACATCTTCCTCTTTTAGTCCCATGGCCAAATCCTAC
The DNA here is from genome assembly GCF_001458135.2 of Marmota marmota marmota. Lineage (NCBI taxonomy): Eukaryota > Metazoa > Chordata > Mammalia > Rodentia > Sciuridae > Marmota > Marmota marmota. Next base: position 60,216,402 of record NW_025999900.1, on the reverse strand, counting down.
TCATTCTCCAAGAGCCATCTCTTTGAGGAAGCCTCCCACGACCTCCCATCTTATCCCAGGCAGAGCGAAGCTTCAGGGGGCAATTGGATAGTTCCATGTCTGTCTCCCTAACTAGACTGTGAATCAGTTCCCCCTCATGGGTCTCTGGAGCCTCTGCCCAGCACGGTGCCTGGTGTCTTGGAGTTGCTGCTTGTGGGACGAATGAATAAATGAGTCACCAGATCCTGTGGTCCCAGGGGAGGACTCACTGAGAGTCTGTGAGAAATTCCATGGAAACTGGCTCCACATCTGAAGGATTCCTGCACCTCCCACCAGCACCATGGGCTATCAACCAAGCCTGCAATCCATGGGCCTCTGCTGACCCTTGCAGCAGACTCCTGGGCAGCCTGCTCCCGGACTCCCTGCTGGTGAGGCTCTTCCTACCACTCCTGCTTCCTCCTCTGCCTTAACAAACCCTTTACAGTCTAAACTTGACCTCAGCTTGCTGTCCTCTTGGAAAAGTCGACATACGGCCTTACTCATAACCGTATCACCGGAGACTTGGCAGATCATGGAGCATAGTAGGGCCACAAATGGTTGATGGAGAGTGAACAGGTGCAAAGAGAAGGTGATGTTTTAAGCAAAGAGCCTCCTACAAACTCTGAAGGCAACATCCACCCTTTTGCCCAAGCTCACTTCTGGCCCCCGTCTTTGGGAAGTGCTAGTTGAAGGTTTTACACCCCCAGAGGTTCTCAAATGACCCTGCTTCCTCTTGAAATAACAAAATAGCACTAGTGGGAGTTATTTGCAGAAAATGCTTTTGATGCTTCATGCCATATCCCTGTAGCTAGTGGGGGGCAGGTCCCACACGTGCTGGCTATGCCCTATCTCAAGAGCTGACCTTGGCTCCCCACTTCTCCACTCTTTATTGAAGCCGTGGGAGCTCATTCAGTCCACAAGACAGGAACCTGGGAGTGTGTGAAGTTTGTCTCCCACAAAAGAGAGACAAGTGGCAGTGGCCATGCACCCAGCCTCTGTCCTTGGCAATCAGTCCTCCTGTCTCCTTCCTTCCATTCCCTGTCCTTGCTCCTTTTCTATTTGATTATCAGTGACACTGATGGGCAGTGTCTTTAGCTGGACGCTGAGTGCAGAGGCCAGCGTGTGGCTCTCTGTTCCTCCTTCCGTGGGCTGGCATGGCCTGGGACGGGGCGTGGCTTCTCCTTGTTGTGGACTGCTTCTGGCCTTCTCTCTAGACCTTCTCTTCCTCCCATGGGGGATTTGAGCTGGGCCATTGTCCTGGACGCCCAGGGCCACTTGGATGGATTAACTTTCCTGCATGTCAGCCTCTGACAGCTCCCATGGGCTGCAGCACTGGCTTTTGACCCAGAGCTTAGGCCACAGGCCAGCCCCCCCTTCCAATGGTGGAGGCTGCTCCCTGTTCACCACAACCCATTTCTCTCTCCTTCTGGTCACACCTCCAGTTGGCCCTCTCCAGACTCACTGAGTGTGACCTTGTGACTGCAATGTATGGGTGACATCTTAGAGACCCTAGCAAAGAATTTTAGAGACCCTGAAGATTCAAACAAGATGTAAAACCTACATTTTGAATGAACACAGGAGTGCAGGTGGCATTTCCAGGGTGATGAATGACGTTTGTCAATCACATTGTTGGTCCTTTGTTCAAGTCTTTGGCTCACTTTAAAAAAGCGGGCTGTCTTTATTCCTCCCGAGTTGCAGCATCTTCACATATTTTGATAACAATCTCCTTATCAGATGAATATATCCAGAATACTTTCTTCCAGTTTAAGTCTTATTTTTCATTTTCTAATGGTGTCTTTTGATGAGTAGAAGTTGAAATGAAATGAAGTCTAATTCATCTATGCATTGTTTTATGATGCATGCTTTCAGTGTCCTACTTAAGAAATCTTTTCTTATCCCAAGTTTGGGTAGATATTCCCTTGCATTTTCTTATAGAAGATTTGCAGATTTAACTTTGACATTAGTGTTTGGCCCAACTACACACAAATGAATTTTGTACACAGTGTGAGTTAAGGGTTCATTTTTTCCTTATAAAGATACTCAATTGTTTGAGCACTATTTGTTTAATTAAGCTGCATTGGAAACTTTGCCAAAAGTCAATTGGCCTATTAGGTATGAATTTATTTCTGGATTTTCTGTTCTATTACATTGATATCCTTGTCACTCTTTACACCAAAACCACTCTTCTTTTTCATTCTAGCTTTACAGTGAGTATTAAAATCAAGCGGCTTTGGGCCCTCAGACTTTATTCTTTTAAAAAACTGCTTTGGCTATTATTGGTCCTTTGGGTTTCCATATGCATTTCAGAATCAGCTTCAGACCCCAAAGACAGCTGAGATTTCATAGGAATTTTGTTAAATGCATAGATCAAACTCAGAGAAAACTGTAATTTTTATAATATTAAGTCTTGGATCCATGGAATATGGAATATTATCCATATATTCAGATCTTTTAGAATATTTCTTAGCAAATATCTCTAGTTTTCATGCACAAGTCTTGTATATGTTATTCAAATCTATTCTTAATTGCTTCATATACTTTTTTTTTTTTGCATTAGTGTTTGGCTCCATTTTGAGGAAAAGCATTTGGTTTTTGATCATTAGGTATAACGTTAGCTATAGTTTTTCTTTTTAGACCGTCTCTAGCATGTATAAACCATCTAACTATGAGAAAGTACCCTTGTATTTCTAGTTTGCTAAGACATTCTTAAAAACCATGAATGGGTACTAGATTTTGTCAAATGCTTTTTCCGCATCTATTACGATGATTTCATGCTTTTCTTCCTTCATTTGGTTAATACGGCGAACTATGCTGACTGATTTCCAATTGTTAAATCAACCTTGTATTTCTGAGCTAGACCTCACTTTGTCATAGTTTATTATTTCTTTTTACGCATTTGCTAATTTTAACATGACTTGCATCTACGTCTATTAGGTTTAGATATGAAGCTTTCCCCAAAAGCTCGTGTGTGAGAAAGTCTAGAGGTGTGACATTGGGTTAGGAGAGCCTAATCAGTAATCTAATCGATAACCCAATGAGTGCATTAATCTACTTGAATGGATTTACTGGGTGGTGATTGTAGGCAGGTAGGGTGTGGCTGGAGGAGGTGACAGACGGGGACATGGATATTTTGTCCCTGGTGAGTGGAGCTCTCTGCTTCCTGATTGTCACATCCTGAGCTGCTTTCCTCTGCCACACCCTTTTGCCATGAGATTCAATGTCACCCCAGGCCCAGAGATGTGGAGTCGACCATCTGTGGACTGAGACCCTGAAACTGTGAGCCCCAAATAAACTTTTCTTCACCTATGTGGTTCTTGTCAGGTCTTTCGGTGTCAGGGATGAAAAAGCTGACTAGATATTTATGAGAGATACTGATGCTTTTTTTTTTTTTTAAATCTTTATTGGATTTTAGTATCAGGGTGCCGTTGGCCTCGTATGATGAGCTGGGAAATGTTCCCATTTACTTTGCCCAGTTTGGGTATTATTGCTACTGGTGCAGAGATCCGGAACACAGCATGAGCTCTTCTAGCTGCTTCTGCAGAAGTGCAGAAGTTCTGCAGCAAGGGGGATGTGAGTCTTGGCCTGTAGCTGAAGAAGAATGTGGCTAATTCCTGGTGGACAGTCTCCAGCTCCATCCACTCCACTGCTGAGGATCACATGGAATAAAGAGGTTGAAGTCCATCACAAGATCATCCCATCCGGCCATATTAGCCACAACACATACATTTGCCATTGCAAAATCTACTCCTCTGCTTGTTTTTCTTGTGGATACAACACAGAGCTTGAATCTCAAATCTCTGAAAGTCTTACTGAGCTGTGTTTTGACACATCTCTCCTCCTAAGTTCCTAACATTTAGTTTTTTAATTAGACGGACCTCGGCCACCATCTCAGAAGACGTTGCACTCAACTTTGACAGTAAAAGCCTCTTGAAATATGATTGAATCTGAGAAAGTTCCCTAAGTTTTTCTAGTTTGCTAAGACATTCCTAAGAATCATGAATGGGTACTAGACTTTGTCAAATGCTTGTCTGAATCTTGTATCCTGACCATTATTCATTAGTAGAAAATATTAAACACACATCTGTTTATCTGTTTTTCATCTGTCTTTTTAATTACCATGATTAACAGCTGATAGGCGCATACAGCCAGCTCCCCCAATATTATTACCCATAAAGTGACTCACACAGCATCAAGGACCAGAATGACAGAAGTCATGACAAGAAGATGAAGGTTCAGAAACGCTCAGGATTTAGTCCAAGATCAGTGGTCAGTAAGTGATAGAGTTGGGGCTTTAATGCTCGTTTTCTGTTTTCAAATCTCATCTTGATTTCTGGGTGACCTCCTGGTCCTCAGAAACAGAGGTGGGGTCCTTGGTAGGAGTGAGAGAGGTTTTCTGCACACAATAATTGCTCACATGCCACAGGCAATGGAATCATCCTTGACTTTTCTGGAGGAAAAGGTGATAGGCATCTTCCCGGGGCCAAGCCGGCATCAAACCAGAGCCCCCGCTTGGAGCCGAGTACACACGACTCTTTCATATTGAGGATCTCAGAACTTCAGAACCCAAAGTCCTATGGCAGAATCTTTAGAACTCGGAACACCAACCTGGACTCTTTAGAACTGGGAACAAAGCTACTAAAGAAAGAAGAGACCAAACACGGTCATGGGTCAAGGGGCTCATGGGATGGCGAGAAGGGAAGGGCGTTAACACCTGAGGGAGGGACTTCTGTGCTGAGGTGGCCTGCCTGGATTTTGTCCCAAGATGTACAAAGATGAGTCTCCTTGGGAAGTGACAGGGGGTTGGGCACGCCAACTATGTGGGGACTCCAGTGAACTCCGGTGACCCCACTATCCTGGGATATGCAGGTGGGTGTGGAAGTACCCCGAGGCAGTCTTCCAGGCTGGAGGTCCCAAAGTGAGAGGGACAGGGCACACCTCAGCAGCTCTGATTTGTGACTGGTCCATGCTGATGGGTCAGTCATGCCTTTGGCCTTCCACAGCAGAAATGGCCACTTCCTGATTGAGAGAAAGATGGTAGCTTGGGGATGAGGGAGAGAGGAAGGGCAGGCCTTGGATCTTTTCAGAGTTAGGGCTGATCCTCCTCACTGTGATTGTTCTAACTTTGATTCCTTTGGTCCCAATGAGACGAGATTAGCAAAATATGCTGTCCTTTGATTTATCACTAATACAATGCTGAAGACCACTCAGCCAGTGCCCTGCACCTTCCGGCTCCTGGCTGGGAGGTGGTGGTCTCCATCACCTGAACAGGATGTGGATGGGTACTGTCCAGCTGGTGAGTAGGGGCCATGACAGAGTGGGTCACCCCAGCTTTGAAGCCAAGTCTCCAGGTCCCTGGTGGGCCACTGACCCAGCGGGCTGTGGGATGACCTGTAATGTCTCCTGGAGATATCCAAACCAGGCTCTTTGATCTCATTCTGGAAATTTCCACATTGTTCTCTAATAGAAGTAGGAAAAGCAAAGAAGCATAGCTCTGAACCATCTTGGAGGAGGAGATGTGCAGATATTACATGGCCTTGTTTCTCACGGCAACAGGCGGCTCATCTTCTGGGAAATGTATGTGCAGTTTTGTGTCATGTTTATGAACAAGAGAAAATATGAGCAGTCTGTTCATGCCATCTGCTTCCCAGGGGAGGGAAGATTCGTCATGCCGTGGTGTCAGAGGGACATCCAGCCCACAGGGGACTTTCTGGAGGTGTGCCATCAGAGTCCTGCCTTTAGGGAGGTGGGACCTGTGGGGTCTTCCAGGAGAGCTGTGTTTAGAGGGGAGGAGAGGAGAGAGGAGAGAGAGGAAGGGAACGGGGCCAGGATAGGGAAGGAGGAGGAGGGAAGAAGAGAGGGAGGACGAGGAGAGAGACAGCGAGATACTGACTAGCTGGAGCACTTCCCTCCATTTTGCCCACCTGTCTGTCACGTGCACAGGGCCACGCCCCCCCCCCGCCCCCCCGGCCCCCAGCAGCACCATGGCTCCTGGGATCGCTCTGCATTGTCTCATTTCATTTCATCATGACCTGTGACCCAGATGGCCTCGCCTTTCCAGAGATGAGGAGACCCAGGTGGAAAAAGTGACCAGAGCAACCGCCAGATGCTGGGGTCTCCGAACCAGGCTCCTGGCCCAGGTGGGCTCCCTGGGATCCATGGCTCCAAATTTGCCCGATCATTTGCCCAGCAGTCCCACTCCAGGGCTGCCAACCAGGGGTCACTTGGGTGTGTGTTGCTAAGGGACATCCCATCTGCCATCCTCGTGGCTTTTTGCAAAATGACACTAGAGACCACTTTAAGCGATCCTGGGGGAGGCAAGGGCAGCACTTGGAATGCTTTAAACAACAGGCTGAATTATGGCAAGACACCGACAAGAACCTTAAGGTCCCATTGTAAGAGAGCAGGGAAATCTGTGATGGTCCATCTAAAGGGAACCTCAGACAGACACTGCCACTGAATGGAAGTGTGCCCATAAATGCTCATGAAAAAGTGACCTGGGAGCAGTGGTCACAGCGTGAGGCCATGTTGTAAATTACAGCATGGGACCTACTGCTGATGGTGAAGCGTCTGGATGTCCATTCAAGGATGTCTCACCTTGACTGCCTTTGGACGTAGCACAGAAATATGGGATGCTGTCCACCGTAAAATGACAAGGAATACAGGGACATTGAAGGAAAGTGTGTTCCTGCCAAAAAGGCAAAGGAATTTAAAATGTGGAGAATGGACTCGCCAAACAGATCACAAGCTACGAGGTCTGTAACTCACACACCAAGTACGAGCAGGTTGAGATCTGGGGATGATTTTTTTTTAAAAAAAGGATTTGTATAGAATTTTCTAAAATTGGAATTCTTTTAAAATTTTCTTTTGGTTCTGGGGATTGAACCCAGGGACACATAACCACTGAGCCACATCCCCAGCCTTAAAAAAAATATATATATATATATATATATATATATAT